>NW_026067899.1:10482720-10551190 GCF_014885135.2 Alexandromys fortis
GTGGCAGGACCTCTTAATGAGCTGCAGGGTTTTGCAGCTGAAGCTGAGTCAGGAAGCCTCTCTTAGATGAGAGCGCTTGCTTGCCTCTAGCAAGCGGAGCAGACCCAAGAAATTTCTGCTACCAAGAAAACATGCTTCACTCCATTCTTTCCCAAGCTTTCTCAGGCTTTTTGTAGATTCAGTTAGCCCCACATCTGGGCGCCAGCGTTGCCTTTTCGAAATGTCTTAGAACATTCGGGTATTGAATGTGTGTTGTTAGCAAAATATTAGGCAGTATAGGTCATTATATAATAGCTTCCTTTCTTTCTGCATATTATGTGCAGTAGATATAATAATAATCTTTAATTGAGTAACAATTAGAAAAAAAGCTTCCTTTAAGTAATAACAGTAAAGATAATTACTATGCTGGCCATGGTTCTGTTCTCAAAGGGTCAAAGCCCAGACACAGCTGTCCTCTGTCCCACCCCCCTTTCTTCCTGCAGTGGGAAGTGTCTGATTCTTTTTACTGTTTATTTTAGCCTCGTTCTCAACCAAGAGCATTAAATTAAGATTGAGACAATGAATGTAAAAGGGATTTATGAAGTATAAACATGCCACCCAAACAAGGTCAAGAGTGTCGCAGCTTCTCTGGTATGCTTTTGGGTTAGATGAACTGACCGTGGATTGCAAGGAAATTTCTTAGTTTGGAAACATAATTCATGTGAAAATACATGAGAGACTTCTTTCTTATGGCTTTATGGATCAGTAAAATTATAGCTGGAAATTACACATAATATGAATAGAAACCATTATATAGACCACGGAAGTTGGTTTCATCCATACTGTTCTGGCTTGGTTGTATGTCTAATCCTTTAGGGATAAACTAATTAATTAGTCTTGCTCTGATCTTGTGTTCACCACTATCCTGCTTAGAATAATTTTCTAGTTTTGGAATCTCACTTGTTCTTTCCTCTCAGTGAAGTTCACTATCGTGCTGATATTCTTGCGTCACTGGATAGCACAAGGATGTTATGCAGGTCAAAGTAGCTTTTCAATAAAGAAGCATAGTGTGGTGTTATGACCCATGAACATTTGCCGTATAAAACCTTATGTGTATTTGGACAAGGTTGGATTTGATTTACTTTGGTTTGTTATGTGGTTCAGAGTACCTTGTGAGCAGCAATGTTGGGGTTTTCAATGAAACTTAAACCTCATGGACTCTTAGATCTACAGGGATAGTAAAATATTGCTCTTATACTCCAAATGCTTAATTGCTGGCCCTTGGAAAAGACATCCCTGGCCTCACTTCGGCACTGATACTAAAAACAGTTTTCTCACTTTAGTTCAGTCATTCAGATTGTCTCTGATACTCAGTTTCTTTTCTTTTTTCTTCCTTCATACAGAATCTTAAGTAACCTAGACTGGCATCAAAGTTACTGCTGTGCATCTGAGGTGGCCTTGAACCTAATGCTGTGGCCTTCATCTCCTGAGTACTGAGAGCAAAGGCGTGTCTCACCATGCTCAGTTTATGAGGTGGTGGGGTTCAACTTAGGGTATCCAACATGCTAGGCAAGCAGTCTACCCACTCTGGTACATGCTAGCCCTGACGTTTCAAAGGCTCACTCTCTGACCATGCTTTTACACTGGTTTTGTGGGGGTGGGGTTGTTCGTTTGTTTTATTAATAGTAGTGGGACTTCTTTTCAAGTATTTCTAGGAAGCAGTTTTATTTTGTCATCTTTTCTTGCAACGCTTTGTTTTTGAAGTGTCCCTCAATATAATAGTTACATTGTGCTTAAATTTATTAAGTAACCTAAATGAACAAACATGTGTTGTTGCTTTGGTGGTTTGTGGAAGGTCGCTTTAAGAAGTGTTATTTGGAACCTTGTAATGATCAAGAGATTTTGTTAGTGGGTGAAATAAGAGTTGCTTTTCCTCTCCAGCTCTTTCCTTGCTTTGAATTGCTTTCAAAATCTGCGCTTTGAAGAGTAGCTCAAGACAAGTGGGAAGCTCCAGTCATGATGTGAGTCATAGGAATGAGCACTCAGCCTCTAGCATGGTGGCTGCTTCCATCCTGTTCCCATGTTGGTGAGCTGTGCTTTAAGAGGATGGTATGAGCCAGCCTTACAGCATCGGCACTCAGGCTAAGCCTGACTACATGGGAAAGTGATTGGGATATTGTCTGTGGTGATTGTCTGTGTGCTCAGATCCTTATTCTCTATAGTTTTGGTAACCAAAATGCCCACCTTAGGAAAATCGCCACATAGACCACTACTCCGAAAGAATGATCAGGGAGGCTCACTGTCGGCTGCCCTCCATTTCTGTATCATGTCAGGCATTGGATATGCTTAGACTCACATCAGAGGTAGTTTTTCCATGCTAAAGAGGAGAACTGTGATGGTAAATAGTATCATAGCCTGTCCTTGGTTAAGAATTGTCAAGAACCAAACTGAGGTCCAGAACCGAGAACATAGCCCCTGACCAGCGCAGGGTGTTAGGGCCACCTCTGATCCCTTAATGGAGTTTTTAGGGATATAACTTACAGCCAGACCATGGTGGCACATGCTTTTAATCCCAGCACTCAGAGGCAGAGTCTGAGAGTTCAAGGGCAGCCTGGTCTATAGAATGAGTTCAAGGCTACACAAAGAAACTCTGTCTTGAAAAACCAATAGTTGGTTGGTTGGATGGATGCATGGGTGGATGGATGCATGGATAGATAAAAAGGAAGTAACTTGCCTAATATGTCTGTTCCAAGGATAAGTAAAAGACAGAACATAAGAAATTAGCTCAGAAGCAGAATACCCCTGATTGTAGGCATAGGATCTTCCAGTTACTTCTAAGGGTTGATAGAATTGAACCCAGAGCAACATTTAAGTAAGCTTTTAAGCTCCTTACATGGAAGTGAGATTGTGTTCCAAGGAAGATGAATTGATGGCCCCTACTTCGAGTCTCACTTTTCTTGGAAGTCGGTGGTTTCAGTTCCCCTTGGAGGAACTTGTCATGGTCCTGGGACACTAGCATCCTGTCTGTGGGTTGACTCCTTCTGCCTTTAAATGCTGATAGTTTATTTTTCCTTCACCTCCCTTATTTCCAGTTGGTCTCAGTGAACCAGGAAGTCATGGTGTGGAAATGTCTGCTGAGGCCTCTTTTTCTGAGCTGCTGCTGTCTTGTGTCTGTCTTGGAGTTAGGATTCAGAGTCCCATAGGGAGTTTAGCTATCATGGGGCTTCCCACCAGCGATGAACACAGCTCACTCTTCACTCCTACTGGAATTAAAATGGACTCTGAACAAATCTTCCTGAGGCTCGGTGGTCATTTTAGTAAGATAGGGAAACAGTGCTGTGGTTCTGTTTTATGTTTAGCTACTGCATGTGTCCTAGATGCCACATAGACCACCAGCCTCACGGCACACAAAGGTGGATGTTTCTGTAAGATATTATTGATGGCCATTGTTTGGGTCACCTGTCTGGTCTGATTTTTGAGTGTCTAACTGTTCATTGGGCATTGTGCCAAATAATGCTGCCATTTATGTTGGTAGAAGGCTCAGCAGGCAGAGAGAGTGTCTGGAGCGCGTTCAGAATTTCGTGAATGTTTGCAGTGTAGATAATGAGGTTAAAGTGGCATTTAAATAGAGAAGCGCAGTGTGGCAGCATGTCAAGAGGAGGGTTACTACATGAAAGCGTGCTTCGGAAGCTTGTGTTTCGGAAGCTTGTGTTTCGGCCATAGCCCCTGATGTTGGCCCAATTGTCTTGTCGTATGGGTTTTCTTTTCTGTCCTGGCTGGCGTTGAGACTGATTGCTCACACGTAGTAGGCTCTGAGTAGATAGTTGTCAAACGATTCAGTTCAGAAATGCTTTGCCATTCCAGTATACTTCTCAAAAACAAAAATTTGATATCCTCCCTTGGAATAGCTTGCGTTTTTGTAGAACCCCCAAGTTATTTCCATGTGTTAGAATAATAGATGAAAGTGCTCATCAGAAACATCCCAGAAGGAGGCGAGCATGAAGACGTGTGTCTCTTGCCTTCTCCCTCTGACTGCAGCCAACCTGAGAGAAAGCAGGAAGGAAGGTCAGTGCCTAGCCTGAAGTTACAATTCCTGTAGGACAAGCTGTTGTTTCCTTTTGGTGGGGACACCTGCTGCTGTGTCCCCGGTGTCCTGCTTACTGCTCACCTGTTTTTACCTGCTAGCTGCTGTGAGGACTGGGGGATAGTAGTTTTGTGATTAAAATATCAAACTGAATCAATCCATTGATTTCACATCGACTTTTGAAAAATATAACTTTCAAATAAGAAAAGACTAAAAGCCATTACCTTAGTTCTAAGATGTTTGGATTTCTAATTAATTACTTCTATCAAAGTTTATCATGCAATAATCGAGAATAACCAATAATATTCCCCTAGAAGATAGGGGTACAGATTTGGAGAGCAAGGGATAGAATAGCAAATTGAATATGCAATTTAAACATATATTGGCAGGTCCTCTTGTGTTGTTTCAGACATCAGCCTAGTTTCACTCAAGTTCAGTTTCTTGTAGGTCACATTCTAGAGCTTTGAAAAGTATTACCATATAATTTGCTGAATTAGTAACACATGAAAAGATACATTGTGGTCTCAGGTTCTGGGTGAATTATTTTTAGATCAGTAAGGGGTTTTCTGTAATTACTCTGGTAGTGGCAGAGCAAAGAGTATCACGTAGTACTTTACAATCACAGATGCCCCGCGAGCAGCCATCTTCCTGTCATCTTCACTCCCATTTTCTCCCTATGGTAACTAAGTTTTACTCCAGGTGACTCAGAGCAGAGGTCAACGCTTCCCATAATAGCAATAATGCACATGAATAACTCGGTGTGAGCCAGCAACACTGTTCTTAATTAGAACCAGTAATCCAGTGGGCTTAATAATAGAACACGAGGGCCCATTGCTCTGGTTCAGGTTCCAGACGCAGACCTAAGACAGACCTATGGCTGCCATTGGCTATGGCCGCAAAATGTGGTCCCATGCTAATGAAGCCAGTTTTCCCTGACAGTGTAGATTGAACCTTTCCTCCCTCTGAAGTGATAGAGAATTTGGGAAAAGCAGAGCAGCTGTTGGAGCAGGTCTTTTGATGGGCGCACTGATTTTACTTAAGAATGTTCACTAGAAGTCTGATGCTGTAGAAAAGAATTCTCGATCCCAGCTTTAACTCCTCTTTGGATAATTTAAAGTGAGCGTTTTGCATACAACTGTCAGTAGGCTTTTTCCTGGTATGGCCTGGCATTGTGGTTTGATCCATAAAGAAGTATTCATGGTGGCTTCCAAACTAGAGAAATCAATATGTGTCTACTGCTTCATGAGAAGGAGAAACTTCTAAGTTAAGTTTCTACAAAACGACGATTCATAAGAACATTAGTACATACCTAGGTTCTTTGAAAGCTTAGAAATAAAAACCCATGTCATAGAGGAATGACTAATAACGTAACTGGACCTCAGTAACCACTTGCTGTTCTTTCCTTTTGTAAAGCGTTCTCTTTCATTTTACATCATAAGCTTGCTCTTAGAAGATTGTAAGGTCGCTCGTTATCTTGGGGTTGGGGGAGTGTGTGTATATGTTTGTGTGTATGAGTAGGGGGTGTGCATATGCACACACCTGTTATCCCTGCACTTCAGAGCTAATAAGAGTTAAAGACCAGAGTGGGCTACAGAGTGAGGCATTGTATTAATATATAGATATACAAGCAGATGGATGAATAATAATTTTATCTGAAAAGAACTATGTTAAACACATATATGCTTTTTTTTTACTTAATAGTATGGTCAGACTTTTTAAATGGCATTAAATATCCTTCAGAAACCTATACTAATTTTACTTGAGTGGGCACTATAGCATTATTAATGATTTCTACATACTCAAGTTATTTCCAGGTTTTTTTTTTTTTCTTTATCATTGCAAATGATGCTGCGACAAATGCTTCTCTCTAGTCTCTGCCCTGCAGTCACTTCCTCTTTCTGGGCGCTCACTGCTCCTGCAACGGGGGAAGGTGTTCCCCCCCAGCCCAGTCCCCAAACTGAAGCTGATTCCTGGGGTCAACTCCAGAGACAGGAATCCGCCTTGGCACACCCAAAGGGTCAAGGGAACCCAGTCTTCCCTGTAAGGTGGGAAGTTCAGAGTCTACAAATAAAGCAGAATTGGGAGGATAAATCCCATTAGGGTGCCACAGAAGGAGACATGCAAATTAGGTATTATCTGAGGACACTTTCTGGTTCAGAGGGAGATCTAGAAAGGGTGTGCCTAATGAGGGGGGAGTAGAGCATCTGAGCTGTGCCACCACCGACTTTCTGTCATCAACTGAACCAGCAAGGCACCCCAAAATGGCCTTAGAATCTAATCCCACATTTTGACCTCTCGTTCACGTCGAGATGTGTAAGTCATTGTAAAGCAATATTAGAAGTGAGACTTTTATGTCTAACCCAGTCGTGTGTTTTCAGACATTTGCAACCAAATTAAAGAACTTTTGTGTAGCTTTCTAATGGTATTGAAGGGACTGAACGTGTTTGGCTCAGACTCTCCCAAAGATAAGTGCCGTAAGCGTGGCGAGTCATTGCCTAAATCATTGGTCTGTCCAGCATTGGCAAATAAGTCTCATTTTGTGTTCTCCACACTGAGTTTTAAAACCTAGGAAAAGTGCCTATGAAATCAAGAGACAGTAACTTGTTTCTCAAAGATTACATTGAGATTGCCTGGATTGTGAGTAACTTTGTGTTGCTGACAGTTGCCGAGATTTATCTTAAATAACTGAATCTTTCTCAAGAAAAAAAAAAAGCTACTGGTAATAAGTGGAGTGAGACATGAAACACAGGGGCAAAATAATCTTCTGAGAGATGTGTCCGTGTAGCAGAATCATTAGTAGCTCTAAGAGTAACCAGTGAAGCGAAAAGTGTAATGCAAAGTAAGGAAGCCCAACCAGAAAGACATCTAGGAAGCTGTTTATGCGTTCTCATCTTCCAGGGCCTGGCTGACTGCAAATGCTCAGCCCAGTCTCCTCTGAGAGCATCAGGGCAGAATGCAGCCTAAATCACAGGTCACACACACTTCCTTCACTCTGAAGCCTCGCTCCATGTGCTCACACCAGAGTCCTTGAAGCATTTCGGACAGGAAAATCGGCCATTTTAAAAGAATGGGGTTTTTTGTTTGTTTTGTTTTGTTTGAAAAGAAATTTTCTGCTGTCATCACTAGCTAGAGGTCTTTGTATGATTTAAAAACCGTTCTCTCCTCACTGGAATCAGGACCCAAGGGCTGTTTCTGTTTTTTTTTTTTTTCTATAGTGTACCCGTGTCTTACAAGGCTGCATTGGGTTTTTGGTTTTTCACCCTTTCCAGCGGTTCTGTTGGATTGCACTGCCTCAGCTGTGTTCTGGGCACCGCTGGCGCCTCCCAGCTTCAGCCTCCTGAGATTTCTCCCTCTGCTTTGGGGTGGGGGGGAGGGCCCCTCCTTTCTTCCCTTTTGCTCACATACTCTAAGGTCAGCTGCTGTGTGTCTGCTCTCCTTAGAGGACCGAGGCCACAAGTGTGGGCCTCCTGGGTGTGTGCTTTGGGAAATTCTTCCCTATAATATGTTACTCTCATGTTTACCACGAGAACATGAGCTCAGCCATGGCCCTTGTAAAAGCCGCCAGTCGGCTTGTACAGAATCAGGCGTATATTCAAATGATTGCCTCACTTTTTTTTTTTTTAAAAAAAAATATGTGGACCAGGATTTTCTGACTAGTGTAGCAAAGGAGATAGTATGTTCGCATAGCTTGTCTCAAAAGCAATATATGTGCATGGGAAATTAAAAAAAGATAAGGAGGCTGGAAATCAAAAGCAACCCTGTTGTGAACCAGCCTCCGCTGTTTGGCTGATTCCTCAACCGTGCTTTGAGTCACCAGAAGCTGATTCATTTGGAGCTGTGAAGCACAATGCACCACATTTTCCTCCCGAATATTCAGTCATATCTGTGAATGAGAATGACTGACACATCAGAAGGGGTTTCTAAAGGGAAAGACAGACAGTGCTTCTTAGAATCCTGAACTTTGTATATGTCCAGTGAGCAACGATGATGATCCAAACATCATTAATGTGTGTATATATGAACATATATAAATGTATATATTAAAATATATTTTCTATAATAATAAAACACTAGAAACTAGTCTTACTTTCAATGACTATACCTTATTATAATTTACCTCAATCACGGTAGTTATTGTCCATTTGTGAACGTAGAGACTTGTATGTATTGAACATGCATGAGCACTGGGCTTCTACATACATTCATTTTGCCAATTTGGATCATTCAGTGGGAACCTTTCTGAAAAGACACCCGGCAGTGTGTGATAAACACACCGTTGTGTCCCGGATCCTGGAACTGTAGCAAAAACTAATTTATAAATGTCCTTCCCAGATCTTGTAGTTCACCCCAAGTGTCTTTAGAGCATCAACATGGTTTTGATGTGTTTGTTTCCAGCTACACCAGAAACACAAGGGTTAACATTTAAACTCTCGTTATCAAAAACTTCAAAAGAATTAAACCTTGAAGTATATATTTTTCTGAAAATTTTTACTGAACAATAATATTAAAATGACTTAGTCATCAATTTAGAATTCCTCTCAACACTATAAGAAAAGAGCTGTAACAAGTCACAGAGAGCAGGGGCATATGACGTCTGACCTGGACAGCATACAGCTTGTACAAACCGGCATCTTGGCTTTCTCTTGGACCGTTTTCTATCTAGGATGGGAGGAAATGGGTGTGAGCTGATGGTAAGGCCTGGGCAAATCCCAGCTGTCTGTGCAGTCAGTTGAGGCTGGCTGGACATGCTGATTTTGCTGGCTGACCTCAGTGCTCTTGGATGATAAGATGGGGATCATAATGCCTGCCATGAAGACGAAGTGGGGTGACATGTGTAGAGTTCCTGGACAGGGTCCACCCAGCACAAACAGGGATGTAGGCAAGGCTGTTTCCTTCCCCTCCCATCTTCTGACTGTGTGCGTGCCAGGTTTGCTTGTGTTCACACTTTTCCATCTATTAGAATCATGGCTTTTCTTTCCAGTTTAATTCTTTTTAAATGAAAAACATTCAATTCGACTGCCATTTTTTTAAGCACTTGTCATTTAAGAAACATTGTGATAGATAGTAGATTTAAAAAAAAAAGATGCACGTGACATAGTTTCTACCCTAACAAGATTAAAATATATTTGAGAAGTAAAGGGAGGTAAGTGGATAGATGGGTGGTGGAAGGATGGATGGTGTGGGATTCTTGTGATTCTGATATGCAGAAATACCAGATTTGTTTGGGATGAGTTTGATAGGCATTTTCATGTAGGCCGTATTTTAATAGATCATTGATTATAATGTAATTTTTTAGTATCAAGCATATAAAGTTCAGTGCCCCATCCTATATTCTCTGTTCTGTTACAATTATAGTAACAGAAGAATACAAAATTGCACGATCCACAAGCTCCATGCTCCCAGTTGTGTCAACCCCTGGTCTCTCTTGGAATCCTTTTTATGTACTCATAAATAGTTATTAAAAAAAAGTTCTTTTTAATTCGTGATATATGTATAGTAAGGACTACCAGCTAGTTCCAGATATTGAGGTGTTTAAAGAAGACTCGTAACTTACAGACGGACTGCCGTCTCCAAGGCTCTTAGCTCTGTCTGTTGCTAGGTACCAGGTGAGGCATTGCTCCTGGGACTCTGTGTACAACAGAGGAAACTGGTACCTACAGAAGACAGCTTTCCAGAGTCACGTGAGGCTTGGCCCAGCTTAGCCTCCTTCACCAAGCCCTCAATCTAGGATTCTGGCTCCTTCCCTCAAGATGCCCTTTTCTGATTCGCAAGAAAGATACTTGATGGGTCAGTGGCTGCCCAACTTGCTTCCCTAGTTTCATGGGGTTCAGATGTGAAATTGGTGACACACAGAAATCCCAGATCTGCTAGCCTGGCTAGCTCAGACTTACTCAGATTTTTAAAAATTATTCTCACTCTTAGATAGTAAATATGGATGATTTTCCAATGTTTTGGTCTCTTTTCTCTTAAATCTTTTGTCTAAAAAATTAGAAAGAGAGAAGCAGACTTACAGATAAGACAGCTTATGGCAGTCAGCACCCTCCTTTCTCTAAATTGGTCCCAGGAATTAAACTCAGGTCATCAGGTCTAGGAGCAGGCAGGCACCTCTATCAGTGGAGCCATCCCATAGCCCACAAATGTGGACTATCTACCATTCTAACATGGGATCTCATATCATATATGCTATTCATGTACAAGGTGATTGTGGCGAAGATTATATGGAAAAGTTGTAAACTTTAGCCTGCAGCTGAAGCCCCGGGCATTGGGAATGACCAAGGAAGAACTAGGAAGTGCTTGACTATCCACAAGATGCAGCCTGAACAGGGAGAGTAAATACAGAACCTTGCCCAGCAAGCGGAAAGGAAACGCAGCTAGGACTTTCAGGCAGATACTGCTCTTCAGAGGGTCTCAAAGATCAGTCCCAGGAGGTGAGTGGTTATCACCCTTACACCCAGCATTAACAACAAGCAGAGCAAGGGTAGAAGTCAGATTGTATTAATGATTTGTGCCCACTTGAAAGCGACTGCCATCAGCGTAAGATAGCAGTGAACGCACTTTCACTGTGAACAGGAATGATGCCAAGCTGCTGTCTGCCACAGCAAGGAACGTGTTAAACCAGGAAAGAGACACTAGCCCCCAAAACATCTGGGTCTGGCCACACGACAGCAGCCAGCATCCACAGGTGACGCTTTAGTGTGGCTGGTCCAAGTAGACATGCCTTGGTAAGAGATCTCAAGTGCTTGTGGGAAATGTTGTCCTGCTCGCTGCCTTTTTCTAGTCATTACAAGTTGGAATGAGGATATTTGGGGTCTATTGGGTAAAGGAAACCGTTATTAAAATTAATTTGTATGTATTTTTTATTTTTAATGTGGATACTAGAAAATTTTAAATTATATATATGGGTCACATATATGTGGTTCTGTTTTTGTGGAAAACAGTGATCTAGGTTTGTGGGATGGATATGTATGGTTTCTTCACATAGTGTATCACTGAGTCTAAGAGAGTTTTGGGGTTTTATTGCTTGCTTAATTGATTTTTTTGTTTGTTTCTTAGTGTTGAGTGTCCCCTCATAGAAACAAGGACATACGGTGTCACCAGCAACATGGTTTTCTCATTCACAGGCTATTCCATGGTGTATTTAGATCCCTTAAAACTCTTCCCTGCAGTCTTTGCTGCAGTCGCTGGTGCATATTTGCAATGGTTTTCTTAGGTAAAATGATGTAAAGCTTTTGCTGTATGTTAGCAGTGGCTTCTGGTAGAATCATATGGCCATTTTGCCATTGTCTGCTTAAAAACTTTTTTTTTCTTTTTTTGTAGTTAATACATCTTTGCCGGTTGGCTAAGTAGTACATTGTCTCTGTTTCAAAAGAAAATACAACTGAATTTTATACTAGCAGGAGCTGCCCAGTGTAAAATAATGGAAGAATGGAGCTTGTCCTAACCCTGATTGGATAGAGGTTAAATTCACCTGTGGTCATTGCAAAAATACATCAGACCTGGGAATTATTCCACGTTATACTTCTAATGAATGGCTGTCCTCTTTGTCAGCCACAAAAAAACATAAGAAATAATAACGTAAAATGCATAGAATCCTAGCAGGGTGAATCTTGTGGGAACCAACCCATAGATATGACCTAGAAACCACATCTCATGTAGCTTTAGAAATACATAATGATGATCCTAAGGGAAAGAGTCCATCTCAACTGGGAAGTTTTTAATTGGCGCAGCTACTTGGGATATAGTTACATCAGGATTGCGTATCCAGTTAGCCAGGAGTGTCCAAAAAACTCCGCCCTGTGCTTTCTGAGGTGGAGATGCGCACACAGAAGGAGGCTGCGCTCACTTCAGCTCTCCCTTGTGTCTAGGAGGAGCAGGGGGAGTTTATACCGAGAAACTGGTGGTTGCTGTGGTCTCAAGCATCCCAGCATTCTTCTCATACAGCCACCTGAATGCCACCTTGGAGCTTGTTGTCTCCTATAATGGTCCTCTCTGGGTTGGCTGTGTCACCGTGACAACAGCAGCCGCTCGGCCAGTGGACAGCTTGAAGGCTCCCAACCTCTGTTTTGGTGCTTCCCTCCTCCTGAGGAGAATTTGACGGAGCTGGGAATCATCAAACGTCTGCATTTTCAAAAGATGCTTCGTTACTTTCATACTAGACGACACTTAATGAAATACTTCCCCCATCCAAAAAAAAAAAAAAAAAGCTTACACATTCTCTTTTTTGCCTTTTTAAGCAATAGATCATTTCAGTCAGATAACCATTGGGCCTGGAGTAATTGTCTGTCTTTGCTGTGCCTAAAAGTACACATCATTCTTCTCAGAACGTAAGGCTACTTCTCCTTTCTGCCGTGGAGATTGGGTGGCATGGTTGTTAATCCTCATCATTTTGCTCTTGTTGCATGGTGAGCTAAAGGAATTTAGCCTTCTTTTATGGGATAAATAAATCTGCCTTTTCCCCTCCATTTCAATATAAATCTTAGGTATATATTAAACAGGATTCCTTGTTTTACTCAAAGACTATTAAGGAGGTGGTTTCCCCCATAATCTCTTCAAGTCTCTACTTGTTTTTGTATAAATGTCAGCTTCAGTACCCTGGAACGGTAGAACTAAAGGATCGGATGGTAGCCTTCCTTCTTCCTCAAGGACGGGGTTGTGTTACATGATTTCCTTGGTGGGTGCTTTTTGTGGCACGATCCCACCTTGATCCTAGTAATGGTCTGTTCTGTTTTAATTATTTCCTTAATACACATCGTCTGTCACTCAAGTTTGGCTGCTAAGTAAACTGCAGAAGGGGCTGGACGTGAACCTATTCTTTCTATGGAGGACTTACAGAGTTACGTGATTTCTCACCTGACTCGTTTGCGCTGAGGGGAAGTGGAAAGATTGTGTGTGTTGGTGCATTTCCCTGGATATTATTCTGCTTCCTCCAGAACCAGGACTAGCACCAGGACCTGCTTTGCCGGATAGGTTCGGTGTGTTGGTGTATTTCCCGGGCATTACTCTGCTTGCTCCAGAGCCAGGACTCGCACCAGAACCTGCTTTGCTGGCTGCCAACGGTCCAGACAGGATTCCATGTGGAATCCCTCCCGGGAATCGGCTGTTACAGATGTCTCAGAGTTCATCCCAGAAGCGCTTGGCAGAGCCTCTCCCTGACTCTTACTCTACATGCCCACACGTTCATTATAAACTTAGCACAATTACAGATCCCCCATAGTCTGTTCGTTCACTTGATGTTTTGTTGTGGTCCTAAATACATAATACGAAATCTCCTTATGGAATGTTGCGCCATTGGAACTCTCTAGTACTGTAGATGAATGTCCTATGGGTAGAAGCACAGTATGTCCTCATTATAAACAAAAACAGTCCTAGAATTGAGTTTGCAAACTCATCATCGTCAAATGGACAATCAGGAATAGGCATCTTGGGACAGGACACATGGTTATACATTTGATGTCTTCTCAGCAAATCGTCCTGCGTCTCTTGTCTTCATCTCGTGTTCCGATGGGAAAGTACTGCAGCTTCATCTCTCTGAAGTGCCTGTTGGTTTTCGAAAGACTGGCTTGTCCCTCACTCACTGCCTTCTGAATTCCTCTCGCGGTTGTTTCTGACTCTTCGGTGGTTTAGGGTCTCTTGACTAGAAGGAAATTTCACTCTATGATTTAATGAACCTGAAAGTGTCTGCTCTTGTCCACTCCCCGTGCCTTTCTGTCCTGCCGCCACTGTGAGGAAATCTAGGGTTAGAGAGGGATGGGAGTCAGGCCTAAGCACTGATCTGCAGCCTAAGGCATTTTAAGAGGAAACCTAGAGGACTTGGGGCAGGTGATTAATGACCCAGTGTAAGTCTGGGTATGAAGGGGGCAGTTATCACCTTCTTTCTGAATGCAGTTTGGAACAGGCCGGTTGAAAGGTCTCAGGCTGGCCTGGTGGACCTGGTCAGGTAAAAGAAAACGGCATTTTGATAAGCTGAGCTCCTAACCGTTGAACAGTTAGAGAGGTACTTGATTTTTGTTTGGGACTTTATCTTGTATTCTACTCCAGTTCTAAGACAGGTACTGTATTCCTCATAAGAGAGGGGTTGTAATATCAGGATCAGAATGGGATTTATGTGTAATTAGTATTTTTTTCAAATGAGCAGAAGAGAAATATTCTTGTCATATCCCTTTTTAATTCAAGCTGAAAGAAAGCCCACCTGGGACTAGGGAGGTGGCTCGGGGGTGCTAGGTGCCCACAGCAACGTTTTCTGCTCAGTTGCTAAAGTACTTGCCCTGAATTTGATCCCCAGAATCCATGTGGAAATGCCAGGGTGTAGCGGTATACGCTTGTCATCCAGTGCTAGGAAGATAGAGACAAGAGGAGTCCTGGATCTCACTAGTCAGCAAGTCTAGCCTAATTGGTGCATTCAAGGCCAGCTCTCAAAGGACATATATGACGTCCCTGAAAAGGATACCTGAGGTTGTCCTCTGTCCTCCACTGCATACTTATCCACACACACTTTCAAAAAGAAAGTCTATCGATATTTGTATATGATATACAATATATGTATAAAGCACACCATATTTTCCTCCCAATTAAATCATTATCCAGTAGCACCTTGGCCTGAGTCTGCAAACATATATTCACCTCCATCTGAGTGGTACTGTAGCCACCCCCCTCCGGAGATGGTACACTTGAACTTTAAAGGACAAAGTAGGTTTTACTTGAAAAGAACTGTTTGTTTATTTGCATGAGCATACAGTGTGCTCGTGTTCTGTGGGGACACTCTTCAGTTGCACTCGTTGATGTCACGCTTTCAGATTTTCCGACAGCACTGATGTTTGTGCTCGCTTTTGAAAACTAGTCCTATCTCCCCCAGAGTCTAAGGGGCCTTCTCGGGGTCCATGAAACACTTCCCTCATGTTGGTATACATTTTACTTTCATTAAGTTTCTTTAATTCTAGTTTTTATTCTTGCATATGTGTGTGTGTGTGCGTGTGTGTGTGTGTGTATGCTAGCACACTCCATGACACGTGTCAGAAGACACCTTTGTGAGGGCCGGTTCTCGACCCTTCGCCTTCTGTGGGTTCCAGGGATCAAACCCCATTCATTAGGTTGCGGGGCAGTGCTCTGCCCACTGAGCCATCCTTCTGGTCTCTTTCCTTCTTCACCTTTTTCAAGCATGAAGTCTAAACAAAGCAGCCAAGGAAGAAGGAAGCTCAGGAGCAGGCCGCTCTGCTGCTTCAGCAGGGTGGTGACAGGAAGTGCAAGGAAACACCATTGCTGATAAGTGCCCACAGCAGCCTCCTCTGGAGCGACGGGAACACGGCAAGCCTTCTTGCTGCTATCTTGATGTTCACATGTGAATTCTTTTGTTTGTGGCCTGCTCGGTTCGTAGACAATTTTATAGAATTTTATTGAGCTCTATTTTCGTTTTGATTTGAAGGTGAAATATACACAAAGTCAGTCCTGTCAAGGGTGATTTCTAAAGGGAATTATTGAGCCTGCATTTTTCACTCAGTCATCTATATAAGTAACCCTTGTTATTGGCATCAATTCTGTTGATCTATCTAGCTCCACTCTCAGAGCAGGAAAACTCGATTCTTGCTCCCCAACACAAAATATGTCCAGATTTTTTTTAAAAATTTATCTGTTAGTAAGGTAAACAAAAATGGTTAGCCTCAGGTAGACTTGAAGTTTTATGTAATGTTAGAACAAACTGAGGCCTGTGAGAATTTTCAAGAAAGGTCAGAATCACAGAATAAATTTGGCTGTCGGGAAACTTCTTTGCACTTACTTTTTGGGTTATCACTGGTGACCATGGAACCCCTCTTAGGTCAGTTTGTAAAGGACTGTGTACCCCCCACCCTGCACCAGGAAGTCACCTGACTCACCCTAGAAACACTTCAAGCAGACTCCCCACTGTTTCCCATGGAAAATGGCCTCTCTTTCCCATAGTCTCCTCTCCCAGGTCAGTGCCCAGGAGGCCTGCATCTGTGGCTTGCTCTAGATAAGGCTCTGGAGCTTCATACATGGTGTTTACCCTTTTGCAAGTGCTTGTAAGATTAATATATCGCCCTCCTTGTTGCTGTGGCTCACCCTGTGAGAATGCAGGTCACCGTGGAAGGAGCAGAACAGCTCTCAAACTGCAGGGGCCAGAGCATGAGGCTGCTTGCTCCTGGCTGGGTAGATCAGGAAGCCGAGAGTAGACATGTAGTAGGCCAAACTATAAAACTTAAAGGCCCACCCTAATGACTCACTTCCTCCAGAGGGGCTTTGCTTCCTGAAGGTTCTTCAACCTCCCGAAGCATCACTACCAACCGGGGTCCAAACCTTCCAGTTCAGAGCCTATATGGGACATTTCACTTTCCACCCGCAACCAGGTTCTCGGAAGCATTCAGAATAATTATGTTCAGACGTGAAGTACTCAGTCAGAACAGGCTATAAGTACTGCTTCTCCACTCTTCTCCTCCTTAATATCGAATGTTCATTATTTACCAGACACCATGCTGAAGCCCCATGCTCAAAGTGGTAAACAAATCGTCCAAGGTTGCAAGCCTGGTTAGGATAGAGCCACGCAGGGAGCGTGGTGTGGTTGAGGATGCTGCTCCAGGGCACTGTTGTGATAGGCTTTCGTGGGCACAATGCAGAGGCAGTGTCTAGCTCATTCTGCAGAGGTCAGGAGAGGCTTGCTCTGGGGAAGTGCTGTTGAGTCCCGCGGAATGACAGTGCGTTTACCACGTGAGGTATTTTGTTACGGAGCAGAAAATGAAGATTGAGCAGAACGGGTTCAAAGACCTATAAAGAAATACATACTTAGGCTAAAGCTATGTTTTTTTCTGTTTGGCTGCCACAACCAGGTGCCACACACTGAGGAGCTTAAAACAACAAATGTCCATTATCCTCCAGTTCTGGAAGGTAGAAGTCTGTGCTTAATGTGTCAGGAGGGCCATGCCCAGGAGAGGCCTCTCTTGTCTTTTCCTAGCTGTGACATATGGTGATTGACAGTTCTTAGTGCTGCTAGCCTGAACAGCATCCTGCCCTCCGCGACCTGCGTCATTGCTTAGCCGCCTCTGCCTTTTTTATGCATTGGTTTTCCTCTAAAAAGGGGTATCAGTCTTACTTGACTACAGCCCCCGGGAGGGGAGCGTATCTTGTCTTGATTACATCTGCAAAGAGGACCCTGTTTCAAAAGATAACATGCAGAGGACTTAGGACTTTGACATAGCTTTTGGTAGCAGCTTCATTCGATAACGGTTAAAATTCAATAGCTTTTATAATCAGAGTCCGTGCAGCCTAAGTTGTAGCTATTTAGAGACTACGACATATCCCTATCGAAAACCCAGGGTTGTTCGTGTGCATAAGCCAAGGGTTTGTAGGTTGATTTTTGCCACTTCAGAACTTGTGGATGAATTATTCTTCTCTCTTGAGTGTTACTGTGTCAACATTAGCATAGTATTAATTATAGTTTGTTAGAGATTTTGGAGTATTCTGACATCTTCCCCTCCCATCTAGCTCTGGGACATCTATACATATGAGAGTGTGCCACCAGTCACCTGATGTATAGGGCACAGTTTTTGTTTTTTTCTGTTTTCATTTTTTTTTTTTTTTAGACATGCTGACTGAGGACCAGGCCTTTAGGGATGTCCCTTAGAGGCTTTTCTCCATGTGAACCAAACACTGGTTCCATGAGTTAGCCGCTTCTCCGCCAAATTTCACCTTTCCTGGTCTCATCACGTGACTCGCAAGCACATAATTTCTGTGTATTTAGTGCAAATAAAGCATCCCCCTCTTTCTCACCACTTCCCGAATAGAGTCAGCATCCTGTGCACATGGCTGGGCTGTTAAGGTGTTCACTGGTTGTGTGAGTTTTCCAGGGAGACACGAGCACATGCCTTTCTACCCAAGAGAGGGCACAGATGACACACCGAGGGACCATTAGGTTTACTGAGGTCATTTACAGAAGAAGCATCATCAAAGATCCCACCCCAGTATGGCTGACGAAACAAAACATTGCAAGTTGCTCCTGGTGCTCCTGAACAGTTTACAGGCAGATCCGCTATGGCGTGGCCTCACTTCCAAGTACAGGCAGTAAGCACTGCCTGTACAGCCTTGTGGGGTGGCCTTGTGAGTGCCGAGTTTCCTTAGCTTTGAGTCTTAGGGGCTGCGTCCTCCCTCCAGGAAGGAGTATTCCCATTTGGAGGAAACAGCCACATATGGGTGCTTGATGTTTCCCCAAGTCTCTCTAGTTTTTCAGAACTTGGCTTTCGGTCAGTTTTTCCCTTCCCCAGCTCCTTATGTCTGGCATCTCGGGAGTTATTTGTTCTTTCAAAGAATCTCGCATTTTACAGCCCATGCTTACCTGTTCTGTTACACAACATTCTGCAAAACAACCAAGAGAGACTGGGGAAGTTCTTATGACTGGGTCAAACAGTAGATAAGCATTTACCAAATCGTTGTTACATATAGCCCTGTCCCTTGCCATGTACAACCAAAACACCTAAGGGAAAATGCCGTGAATCTGGGTACAGAGAGTATGAGCCTAGCGCCTTCATTTAGGTTGTGGCAATTGAGTGGAACTGACATGGAAGTCATGTTAGAGCATCCGCTCCGCTTCCACTGCGTTCTTTCATACAAAGCTAATTTCTCTCTGCCTTTCTTATGGTGCAAGCTTCGGAGCCCTCGCATCTCCACTCCTGTGTCTTTGAAATGCTGGCTCATCTTTATCTGCAGCATCTAAGGACAGTGTGGTTCAGGGACAAACCTGTAGGTAATCAATATGGGAGCCTTATTTATCCCTCTCCTTCAGCTCTGCTCTTGGAGCTGCAACTGTTGTCACAAGTGACCTTTTGAGCTGAGTAAATTTAAAGATGTCGGGCTGCTGGCTGGTGTACCCTTATATAGACCAAGTGTGCCCTTCACCGTGATGGGTTTATACCGTAGTCTCTCCACATTTGTAAGAAGTGAAATAAGGAAGGTAGATGCTGTTTCCCTCTTCAGTCTCTTCTCAGCCTGGTGCCACTGGACTGCGGGCCAGTGGAACATTGCTGTCCTCACAAAGAATGAAGCGTATTTGGTAATCAATATACTGATGCCCCATTTTGTGTCACAGCCAACTTGAGTGTAAGTCCAAGAAACATCCAGTTTGACTCCAATGCTTTTGGCTTGTGGCAGAGTCAGTTACGTTGAAATAGTTTTGCATTCTGTTCTGAGGGTTTCAGAAAACATGCTTGCCTTAGGCCTCTGTCCTTCTGCCCTGCTTTGAATGACTTGGTCATTTTTGGCTTTCAGTGCTGGAGTTGTGAACATCCAGTTTCTGTAGCCTCTGACTGGTTGCGTGCATGCGTCTGTGTGTGTGTGTGTGTGTGTGTGTGTGTGTGTGTGTGTCTATGTCTCTTAAGATTTTCGACTTTGCTTTATTTTTTTTTAAGTATATTGTATTAGAGCTTCTCCCAGGCCCCAACTCTGTAATTTTCTTTTTGTTACTAATTTTGTATTTCATGTTAAACTCCTAAATTGCTTTCATTCCTATGATCCTATAAGCTAAATTCGGATAAAATTCCACCCATATCTATTTTCCAAGACAACATACAGGAGTTCTCGTCTATCTTTGTCAATTCCTTCACACGCACACACTTCTTTCTCTTTGGTACCAAGTAAACTTTCATTGGGGAAAAAATTATATTGCCTGTTTATGTTTTATGTATTCAACCAACATATGTTGAGTACTTATGTGTAATATGCAAAGAAAACTGCTTTAAAAGTAACAAAAATGGCGGGTCTGTTCTTTCTCAACATATTGCAATATAAGGTCACATTAATATTTTGGTAAGAAAGCACTCTAGGTTGTTGTCATTGGTATCCTTATTTGGAGAGGAGGGTGAGGAAAAGCCGTTATGGACCAAACTCAGTCTTCTGTGTGGTAGCTATTGTTGGCTTTTTTTATAGAGGAGGATACCAAGAATGTCCCAGAGCTGGTCATTGGCTGTATTAAAACTTGAGGCCTTCTGTTTGTTATAGCCAAATTTTCCTTATAGTAAATTACTATATAAGGTGAGACTATCAAGGCAGCAGAAGAAATACATTATAGATTTTAGTGGGAGAAGAAAACAGTTTAAAAAAATAATCATGATAGGTATATCAATCCAGAGATAAAAGATTACCTTCTAGAGTCAAGTTGTCTTTGCTTCATGGCTTGCATATTAATCAGTGTATGAGACTTTGAGATCAGTTGCATGACATACACTTGGAAACCATCCTTGGTTCTATTGCCAGCATATAGTACATCTCCCTAATACAGTATTTGGGAACAGTAATTTGGGTCCAAGCGTCTGTAACTGAAGAGAGCTGCGGTGTAGTGACTTATGTAAAGAGTGTCGGGATGTATGTGAGCATTGGTGTGCTGTGTGCTCTTGAGAAGCTGCTTGAGCTTGGTTGCAAAATGTGATAGAATTTGCTCTAAACTGCAGCAATAAATCCATGCTGTAAATCCAAGTCTCTATAATACTTTTTATTTAGAAGAGAGGCTGTACATATTTTACAGAATATCCCCCTTGCCCGTGAGTATCTTTACTGTTCTTTAACAAGATAATTTAGTGTTTCTATACACTTCTTTATTTCCAGCTGAATATGTTGTGATCAGTACTGGTTTCATGGAGGAAAGTTTATGGAAAACGACTGATTTCATTTGAATGTATAGGATGTATTGATCTTTTGGTGTTGAGAAGAAACAGGTGTGTAGCTCTGTGGTCTTTGTTACCTCTTGAAGAGTAAGTGTGGCATGGCCGTTGGTCCCAGAATCTCTGTGATGTCTCCCGTCGGCTCACTGGCTGCAAGACAGCCAGGCTAGTTGCCCCTGAGACCACACGACGATGCGCTGAATTCTGCAATTCATCCCAGCATGCAGGCTCTGGGCTGAAACCTCTGACTTCTCCAGTTCAGAAACATGAGCTTGAGGGTCTCCTTCTCCGTCTTCTGAATTCATGACAGGCCCCTGGCTCTCCCAGCAGACACCTGGGACTGTTTTTCTCAGAAGTTTAATTGAGCATTTAAGGCTCCTCCAGAGAAGCCATTTGTCTTAAGTCTCTGCTGGCCTCCGGAAACCCCCAGCTCTCATCAGTCGTCCATACTAATTTTTAAGCATACAAAGCGAATTAAAGACATGGCTCTCCTTGCTAATCTCGGGCATAAAGTCTTCCATGAATCTTGCTAAAATCTTGCTTTTGCCTATAATTCTAGAGTTGAAAAGTCTGCAACCAAGATCTCTGGAAGGCAGGCCACTCCAGGACCTTCCCGCCCTTGATTTCTGTTGTTCTCTGACGGGCTTGCCGGAAACATGTTCTGTGTTCATGGTTCTTCATAGGCTGCTCCTGGATTTCTGTGCTCCCCAAAGGCTGACATGCTGAGCCTGACGTTCCTTCTGTACTTACGCCTTCTTTGTTTAGGATTCTGCAGACAAGATCTTGGGTTTTTATTTTAGTCCTGAGGTGGTTTTGTCCTGAAAAGTCCTCCCAGCCCTCAAAGGGCTGTCCCCTTCTTAGTTAATCTGGCACCTTATACATTTTTCATAGGCCTTGCGTGGTGAAGGTCACACTGGGGCATGCTATGAATACCGGTGAGTTGCATTCTTGATCTGATCTCTCCTTTGGTGCTATGCTAGTCTTTCCTGTGATCGGCTGGCCTTCCGCACCAGGGCTTCAGTTGCGGCTGACCTTCAGGTCTGCAGTTGCTTTTCTTGCCAAGCGTTTTTCTTCTGGAAACTCTGGCTTTGTCTCCGGTTGTGTAAGACCCAGGTCCCTGTGCTGCATATACACCGCCACCCCTCGGAACCATACAGCACACACAGATGAGGTGATTATCGGAGTTTGGCTAAAAAAAATGAAATGTCTTTATACATGCTTAATATTTTCATGTCCTAGACCACTTTTCTGAAAACCATGAACATTGTCGGCATGAAACATAAAGTCTTAGAAAAGCTGTTTGAACTTGATTACCTAACTGAAAATTTTCACATCTCGTACCTCATCTTTAAATCCTACTATTTCCTTTGCTAAATAGAGAAAATATTAACCAATTCAATTATTTGGGGCAGTGGGCAAATCACTCCTCCTTGCTTACTAACAGACTGTGCTGTTGAACAGATGTCGATGGGACCCTGTTTTTCTTCCTCCGTCCAAGCACAAAGTTTGATGAGCTAAAGCAAATCTTAGGAAATCCCCCTTTCTTGAGAGGCCCTTGGCAAAACAAAGTAACAGAAAGGGTGAGCTAGAAAACTCCCATCTTCAGCATCATCCTGTGCCCGTCAGGGTAGGAGTGAGGTTATGGTTGTGGGGGGCAGGCATTAGCTGTAGGTGTGTACTCGGAAGGTCTGAGCGTGACGATAAGTTTGGTTTTGTTTTCTGTTTTGTTTTGTTTTTAATTTTTTTATGGTTTATTTAATTATTTTATGTGCATTGGTGTGAAGGTGTCAGATCCCCTGGAACTGGATTTTCAGACAGTTGTGAGCTGCCATGTGGGTGCTGGGAATTGAACCTGGGTCCTCGGGAAGAGCAGTCAGTGCTCTTAACTGCTGGGCCATCTCTCCAGCCTCTTATTTTTTTTTTTTTTTGAGACAAACAAACAAACACAAATCCGTGTAGCCCTGACTGTCCTGTAACTCAATTTGTAAAAGATTGAGGCCACCTTCGAACTCAGAGATCCATCTACTTCTACCTCCCAAGTACAATAAGTTTGTATTTGTATATGAGTTTTTTTTTTCCCTAACAATTCCAAAATAACAAGAATGTGTTTGATTGACAGTCCCCAGATTTGCTCCCATGGGATTGATCCATGAATTATTTCTTGTAAACTTTGAGATTAGTTGTCCTTCCTCTCCTTGATATATTTTATTGGATGTTTTATCCCAAGGTAGGCCAGCGTGACCTCTTTCTGAATGTCATCAGCGTCTGTCCCAGAGACATTAGTGGTGACAGTCTGCCCTTTACTCATCGAAAGCATGCAACTCAAAAGTGGAATTGCTTAGAATCTATCTGTGGTTGGTGACCCACGTTTCTGTAATTGTCAACACACATGGCCTTTAAACTCCAAAGCAAACTTCCTGCCCTGGATCTTCGCTACTTATTAGCTGTGTAGCCCTGAGTGGACTCAGTCTGTTCCTAAGTTTCGCATTTACAGAGTAAAAGTTATATACCAACTACTCAAGAGGAATCGGTTGTTGGGAAGATTAAATTATGAGTCCATCACTCAACAGCCCATGCCATGATGTCAAAGCTGTATTAATATAATGTCTTTGATGCCCTGACCCGATTTAACTCACTAAGTCATCAGCTTCAATGTTTTGAATTTTTCTTAGTTTTTCCTCACTCCATACTACCTGTCCTTCTTGCTGTCTGTTATCTATATCGTCACCTCATCTCTCATTGTTCTTAAGGAGCATTCCTGAGTTTAAAGTAAACATAAAAGCCATTCTCCTGTATTCATGAGCAGTATTTGGCTTTCTCAAATGTAATGCATATTTTTTGTTAACATTATAAGCACACATTACTTGTAACTGTTGTTTAATATGCTCATTGCTTTTACAGCTTTAATAGTGTCCATAGTGTACCCCAAGTCTAGCATGAACAGGGCCAAGTAGTACCTTAAACTTGAAATGACCAATGTGTTCAGATAACATATCAACCAAGATCGCCATCTGTTGGTGGTGGTTGGTGTAGACGCATCTCTTCCAAGCCCTGGCACATGTTAACTGGGAAAAGGGGATGGCAAGTGGGCAGGGAAAGAGTGTGTGTGCACAGGATTGCCCATCCATCGCTTACAACCTGTAGGGAAGTGCACTGCCATTCAGATCCAGGACTTTGGGTGATTTTAGTTTTGTCAGCCTAATATCTGTGTTCTAATTCCAGAAGTCTGTATTGATTTTGTGATTAGAATAAACTAAAAAGAAAGGTATAATTAAAAATGGAAAGAGCTATGGGAACAGAAGATCACTTTTTTAAAATTAAAACTAAAATATATTTGCTTTTAGTCGTAAGTGGAAATGGGAGAGAAAGGAATAAAGGTATATGCAAGCTGAAGAAGGTTTAGTCCATTCTAAGCAGCTCTGGAGCCTTGTCCACAAGAGCAAGTAGGTCTCTGTGAATTTTTGCTTGTTATCTTCTCCCTTTGAAATTCTAATTATCCTGCCGTCGTCACGTCTCTTAATTACTCTTTATCCCTTTACTGCCAGAGCTTCCTCTGGAGTGGATTAGCTACTCTTAGCCAAGAGCATCCTAATCAGGGCAGCGAGGGCTGTGGTCTGAACCTCGCTACTTTGAAGCTGGATAAAACCTAAAGAATCCACATAGGCACAGTAGCTTCCCCAGCCCTGCACCTTGCATTCTTGGGTGCGTTCTCCATCTTCTTAGAGTCTACATTCTACCAGTCAAGAGCCCCTTAATTTTTTTTTTAAGCAAATTAAGCTAAGCTCCAAAAGGAAAGCAACTCTTGGACACTTTATATACTTGTACCCAACCCTCTATTAATCTTGTGGGCACTGGTGATTGACAGTAGATTTACATAAGTTCTAATTACCTGTAACATCTCCTCCCCATTATTAAATCTGACTCCAAGTAAAGCTACCAGGGCAGCAGTGACCATTTCGCATTATGCTCAGAGTGGACAAGGTGGAGACTTTAATGAAAGGGAAACCTCTTAGCGCCCCTCACTGGCTCCAAATAATCACCTCCCTGTGTGCAGGAAGCCAGCAGAGTGGAGTAGAGCCTTTCTACCTCTCAGTGAAATCACCATCTCTCGGTCCTGACCCGCGAGCTGATTAAAGTCGCGGTGGGAAGGCAAACTGATAAATTTCAGAAACGCCTCTTCTGTTCCTTTCCTCTTTGTCAGGCTCGAGCCATGCATTTGTTTCAGGTTAAAACAACAAAAACCTGCTGCCCTTGGAAAAAAGAGAAATCTGTGTCAGTATCGAAATGGAAGGGACTGTCAAGTCCGTCCGTCCGTCTGTTGTCCCCACCCCAGTCTTCTTTTATAGCTTGAATTAGTGAAGGACAGACTGCTTCTTACAACAACTTCAGAAATCTGTTGCAATGAAAACTTAAATACTGTGCATTTTTTTGAACTTTGGAAATTTAGGCAAAATCTTAAACTCAAACTGTGATTTTTTTTTTAACCATTTCCAATAATGGGAGCAATAACAGATTGTGAAGATAAATAAAATATGTAACATGTATATAACACACCACACATAGCCTCATCATTGTAAGTGGCACAGCTTTAAGAGTCTAAGTAGGAATTTGGTAAGTGTAATCCCCTCTATTATTTCTTCAGTGAATCAGACAGTTAGGGCTGGCTTCTGGGAAAAAAGATTTGGGAAGGTCCTTCGGGATCAAGATAGGTAAGCTGGGGTAAACGGACAGATGGGGCGGACGTGTCTGGAGTGGTGTTTGAGGTAAATTTACGCACAGACGGGTCCTCTTTAAAGGACTGGTGGAGGCAGGAGGACCGGTGCTTTTGATATAACTCTAGACAGCACAGGGAAGGGGGGGGCATGTATTTGGGGAACAGTGGAGACATAGCTCAGCAGGGTTACAGTCTTCATTCAGAAATGACTGCATTGATACGGGCCCAGGTAACCTGAGCTTGTGGAAGACTGGGAGAGAAAAGGTATTATTGAATAAACATACAGGGAGGAGATGGAGTATGTGTTTGGGATGCTTCGACAATAGAATTTAGAAAGTGGTGCCCACGAGGCGATTTTTAACTAAATACTATCTTAACAAAATACTAAGACATTTAAGTAGAAAGAAAGAGGCAAAGACATAAAAGCCCCCACAGAAGTTGTGTGGGAAAAAAAAAAAAGTCAGGAAAGAGAATTGGCATTTTAAAAAGTTAATTAAACCTCCGTCTCTGGGTAAATAATGTCCAAATAAAGGCAGGGTTAAGGATCAAAAGTGAAATGGAAAGAGGGGGGTAAGGAAGTGGACTGGACAAGGACACTCCAGTGGGGCCACTGAGGTGGAATAGAGCCACCCCGGGGGGCCAGTTCCCACGGTGAAGAGACGTGCCCACGGTGTAGGCGTGAGAGCGAGCGCCAGTGTCAGGAACACTAGAGGAGAAAGAGTGCAGTGGGGCAGGGATGTGGTGTGGCCTGAGTGTGACCCTCTTCGTGTCGTCCTACATCTCTGTGTCCTTGCCATCATGAAGTGTTCAGAGCAGCCGCAGAGGGGACAGTGCCAACTCCTGACCTTCTCCTAAATGTCCCACTGTTTGGCCGACCAAAAGCCCTCTCTCTGAGACCTCAGGCCCAAATTTCCTCATATCTACATAGTTAAGAAGTATCGTAACTTGAGTGACTTTCAGTCCCCTTGTTCTAAGCTGGAGTCACACCAACTGCTCCCTGCTTTTAGGAATGAGTGGGTGATAAAAGCTAAGAGATGCTTCCGTTGAAGACTGCAGATGGGAGAATGCTAGGAGCCACGAAGCCTGTGACCTCGGACGTGGAGGAGCTGCTAAGCAGTCACCTTCATGTCCTTGTTTGGTGTTGGCATTTGTGCTTCTTTCTATCTATTTCTTGTAAGCCTGGTGATCCTAGTTGATGTTATTATAAATGCTCGGTGCTTCTTCGGGGAACCGAGGGTGTTTGTGCTTCATTATGCCTCTTAGCTGTAGTTATCATTGGAACCTTAAATTTTATCTGATTCCTTTCATGCCTAGTTAGAACTCATTTGACTGCGTGATTAGACAGAGTGGAAGGAAGAGAGTTAAATGCACAGGAGAGGTGACTCATGCCGTTTGTTTCTTCCAGACAAAAATGTATTTCAGCCGCTTTTAACGTACAAGTATAAGTAAGTTACATTCAGAGTGGTGTAAAAAGGGATGTAGATTTCTTAGATCACCTTACACACTTAAGATACTTGATGTTCTTTTTCTCTCCCTCCCCAGTGCCTCTGTGCATTTGTGACAGGCTGGACAAGTGCTCAGCCACCCGGCTACATCCCCAGCACTAAAACCCATTCCATCTTTCAATTCTCAAAAGTCGATCATGAGAAAGGCATAAGAGAACATGTTTAAAATATTGTAATTTAGCCATCGGAAAAGTGGAAGTTTGGAACTTAACTATGTAGATATGAGGAAATTTGGGCCCCGGATTCATGAAGTATATCCTGCATATTTCTCTTGTTTGCTGTGATTTTAAAACAATGCAAATACTATTTTTCAAACTTTTCCCTGAGTCGTTAGAAAACAAGCGTAGATAGAAGCTCCTCTTCAGAGTCTGCATCAGGAGGGAATGGGGATTAATATCCACATGTGTGTATGAATTACATTTAACTACATCAGAACAGTCTACATTTTTTCCTTGCTTTATTTATTAAAATACACGTGAAATGTCACTGCATTTCCTCTTCCCAATTTCTATGACACCTTAATGAATTTAACATTTCTTATGCGCACAATCGTTGTGTTAGTGATTAACCCTTGTTCAGTTTCATAATCTCAACTTTACACACACACACACACACACTCTCTCTCTCTCTCTCTCTCTCTCTCTCTCTCTCTCACACCGTGCTAGTAATACCCTAGTTATTACTGAGTTCAAAAGTGATCTTAGTAACAAGTCTTTGGCAAAAGAAATAAAAAAACCTATCTTACCTATCTTCCCTTATCTTTTAAGTTTGTTAAGCAGAATATATATACAACTGTCTCCCAGCCTGTGACCACACAGCACTGTTCACTGAGCCAGAATGAATAGAAAAATACAGCCGCTTTTTCTGCTGCCTGTGTTTCATAAAAGCTATGTGGGTCGTCGAACTTTAATAGATCTGTGGCCTTGCATTTGGCTTTGTAGTTGACCACAGACATAATGTTACCAGAAGGAGGGGAAAAATTGTATAGAGTGTTCAGTTATTTTTTTACCCTAGAGATTGTCGGGAGAGTACCTGTTCTTCAAAGCTAGACATCAGACTTAATGCAGAGCTTCAAAGGCAGATCCTGGCCACTCCATTTTTTAGTTTAAAGTTCAGAATTCTCATTGCATGCCCCTTAGTAAAGAACATTTTGTACTTTAAAGTTTGCAGATGTTTGAAACAAAAATATGTGTGTTCTTTGGACTTGGACATGAATAGGAGTTCCTTATGACTTTTTCTCGTTCCCTTTTGTTTTAGATATGGAAAAATCGTCTCCACAAAGGCAATTTTGGATAAGACAACCAACAAGTGCAAAGGTATGTTTCTGTGGGCAGTCGTTTCCTGGGCCCATAGCCTTAGAAAGACGAAGGAATGATCTTCAGTTTCACAACTAACCTCATGGTGTTAAAAAGAAAAGCAGGCCTCATATGTCACCCGGTTTCTGTCTTGCACAATATCAGCATATTGCTTACGTTTGTTTTGTCCCTAGTTGAGTTTTGGCTGGAAACCCCATAACTAGCAGTTTGCCAGGATCCTGGCTTTGGCGCCAGTAGAGTTAACATGTAAAATACAATTTGGCATTTAGCCCCTGCCTCTAAAGGGGGGAGTCGGGCTAGAGAATAGCTTTTCTTTCCTGAGCCTGGGGAGATTAGAGCTGCTTACTGGAGACCACTGGACTATACCAAAGAACTGAAAAGATTACATATTGTGTAAATTGGCTCTATTAATTAGAATAGAGTCGTTTTAAGCGGTACTTAATTACATGTTTCAATACTCCCGTTTGTTCTCCGCTGAATGCCTGTTGACAGTATTGGCGGCAGGGAGGAGGGAACCATTTTCACTGACCAAATTGTACAAGGGAGGGGAGGTCACGCGCCCCTTTGAAATATGCTGCCGCATTAATTTGATGCACTGACCTTCAGTTTTCCATGCAATTAGGATGAGCTCATCCAGCTCCTTGAGCTGCACGTGGAAGCGTCCGGAGCAGGGCGGCGCAGATGCTCTGCGCATCTGACTTTTAATGATCCAGCGTCTTAACAATGGGCATGTGATTTCTAGGAACATGGAAGAATGGAGTCAGCTGACTTTGACTCTAACTACTGACCCCGGGAATTGAAGGAGGGTTGACAGGAATAGGCAGAGAAGGCAAATCCCCTCATTAATTAGACCCCAGTTTTCTCAAGTAGTGCTTGGTGATGGGGCCTTGGCTTAGCCATGAAAGAGGCAGAGAACGTAAGGGAAGCCTAGGGTGAGGCCTCCCCTTGTAAGCCAGTCCTTTCCTTTAATCTAGACTTGAAGTGGCCCATTGTAGTCGCCCCTCTTCAAAGTGCCTAGATTTAAAGGCGCTATTGTGGCAAATATCTAAGCCCGTGTTTAATCAACATGGCATATGAAGGCAGTTTTGCCTTAGGACAGTGAATAGAGTGTGCTTTATGTAGAGTGGTACCCAATGAATATTTAAAATGAATTAAGCCGGAGAGAGGCAAATGCATGCGGAAATGCATGCACTTAGTTGCCAAGATTAGTCTTATTTAGCATCAATAAATAATTTGGGAGATCAGTCAGAAACACACACACACACACATACACACAAGTCTTTTGATTTTGTGGAGAAGAATAGGCTCTTGCCAAGCACAAAGCGGGAAGCCGATCTCAAAAGTGAACTTCAAACCGGGAGAGAAATCACAGTGGATAAATGGTTTTAGTCCACCCTTCTCCCTCCCTTTTTCCTCACTCCAGAGGAATCTGATGTGGCAAAGCTATGACCTGGAGTTGGGGAGAGCCCCTCCTCCTAGCAGAGCTCTCGAGTGCCAGACTGACAGGTGCTTTTCTCCAGTGGCTGCCTCGTCCTAGAACCCAGAATTCTACCCTGTGTTTGTGTGGTCTGGGCAAGAAAACATCAGTGAAAAGAAAGGGCAGACAGTCTCACACTACCAAACACAAAACTGCACGGTTGGAAAGTGGCCACAGACAAAGTGGAGAGATTCACGAGGCTTCCAAACAAAAAGAAAGGTGCTGATGGTCAATCCAGAGAGTATCCTGGATCCCTTTCTAGCAAGCGGGTCTTGGAAGACACTACCCTGTTGGGTCAGGCATGGCCCTTCCCAAGATTCTTGGTCTCGCTAGCCTCTGGGACTGTGCCTCAGCAGCTGTGTAGGGGATGGAATATGGGGTGGGGAGGTGATCCAGAGTGGGTTTATAAAGTTATGCAGGCCAGAGTGAGTTTGCAGGATGGGGAAGTAATGTTGAGACACAGGAGAAGTAACAGTTTGGTTCGTAATAGAGCCAGACAATGTGTCGCCTACAGTAACTTGTTGTGGTTGCGATGGATGGATGGATGGATGGATGGATGGATGGATGGATGGATGGATGGATGGATATAGATAGATAGATAGATAGATAGATAGATACAGATATAGATATATGTGTGTATAGTTTTTCACATATGATAGCTATAGATGAATTAATACAGAAGAGACACATAGAGAATTACATAATCGAGAAACACTATATTAAATACAATTTTTAGAGATTGAATATTTAAGTATTATACACATGACACCAAGAGATCTTAGAAGGTCATGAGACTTTTTCATAGACTTATTTGGGGCCCTCTATTTTGGCCAAAGTTAAGTTGAAGAAAATGTTAACTCTAAAATAAGATACATTATTTGTTGAAGATTGTTTTCATTTTATATTTCAATTTCTGTCAAAATTTAGCAAACAGAAGGCTTTTAAGTGTGTACCAGTAATGTCAAAGGCAGGTTAGGACATAAAAGCCCACAAAGGCTTGACTCAGAAACTGCTTTTAGATGAGCGCATGGATTACATTAACACATAAGAAAAACATGGGTGAGGATAAATCAGGCTGGTAAAGTGAGGACAGAAAAAGTCATTTTTATCACAAAACGAACCTGTGCTTGGTAGAAACCAAAGCAGGCGGGCACAGAACTCTGCCCGTGTTCAATCATCTGACAGTGAGGGCAGACTCCAGTAAGCAGGATGAATGTGACGACTGGCGTTCCCGGGACCTGACGTTCCTAGCATCATCAGTGAGCAAACCTACGTGTTACTTTCCACCTTCAAAGGCAGCTGCATCCCTGTTGATACAACAAGCTCTAATTAATTCTATAGACCCTACATAAAATTTTATAGGCCTTCCATTTACTTGAAAATAGCACAGATCAATGGACAGCACACAGTTGCGTGATTTCCTGTCTTGGTTATGAATTCCTAGAATAGGATTCAACCAAGGCCAGAAACGCGTACTTACAGTGACTGAGTGCAACAAGTGTGTACTTCTCTTACTAAGACAATAAAAACAAAGAGCGGTCCTATTACGTGAGCAGATTGCAACTTCAAGTACACTTTATATAAACAAAAGGTCATAGCTTCAGAAGAGTGTCTTTTGCATTTCAGGTTATGGTTTTGTTGACTTCGACAGTCCTGCAGCAGCACAGAAAGCTGTCTCTGCCCTGAAGGCTAGTGGAGTCCAAGCTCAGATGGCAAAGGTGAGTGAAGGCCTGTGCTCCCGAAGGTTGCCACTCCTCCGTCCCTCCGAACACTGCCACACACCCAGGCATCCTCAGCAATAGCAGTTATCCAGAGACTTCCTTCTTCTTCGTATTCTAAAGGAGGGTGGGCAAACGTGTATACTTTACATAGTAAAGTATGTAACCCCATAAGTAAATCCAGGAATAGCACCCAATTTTCTTAGATAATTAGAATTTCAGAAGGGCTTAAAAATCTACAGTTTTCTGAAAATAGACCTTAACAGTTCTTTGCACAAAGAACTAATGCGTTTTAGGCATACCTCAAAGAGAAAGTAATGGATATATATGTCGCAAAGGCAGAATGAGAAGTATTTGGGGGAAAGGTGGGAGACTAGCAAAAAGAGAGAAGGAATGGACGAGTAAATGAGAACAGAATACCATAACATGTATGTGTAGAAATGTCACAGTGAAACCCATTCCTTTGTATGGTAACCAGAAGATATATCTAATAAGGTAATTGGGGGATGGAACTGGAAGATGGCTCGTTGGTAAAGTGATTGTCATGCAAACATAAAGGCTTGAGTTCAGATCCCTGGTAGGCATGTAAAAGCCAGGCTCAGTGGACTACTTCAGGAAGCTCTGAGCTGGACAGGGAACAGGAGGATGTCACAGACTTGCTATCCAGCCAGTCTAGCTGAATTAGGGAACTGCAGGTTCAGTGAGAGACCCTGGCAAAAACTAAGGTGGAGAGCTATTGAGAAAGTCATCTCATGCAAACCCCCGGCCTCCACACGCAGGCACACACAGTTAAAGATCCGAAAGGTAATTGTGCATAGGGTAGAGTAAATTTGAAGGGATGTATAACTGACTCACATCTGGGTTTATACACATGGGAGGTTGGAGGTAAAACCATAGATGCTGTTTTACCTCTAATAGCCAGATGATTTTCGCATCCTGATTATTTATGTAATATGAACCTATCCTTTGGTAGTTTTATGTGGACTTCATCCAAGACTTATTTCTGGTGAACTTTAAGCATTCTAGCTGAGGAATATTGTTGGAATATTCCTCCAAGTGAGGAGTATGCCTAAAAGTGTTCAAGGGCTATAAAACGGAGACCATATGTTTCCTGCTTCATAAGCATTCTACCACAGTATGCCTGGGTTTTAATTACTGCAAGACATAATGCTTTTTCCCGGAATTGTGCTCTCTTTGCTAGTTTTCTTGGAAAGTTAAAAAGCTAGACTCCAGGAAGGCCATCCTTTAGAAATGTGAATGGCGTGGCTGGCTAGGCTGTGACTTGCAGATCAGATTCCCTGTCAAAGTCTGGGTGCTGCTGGAGGTGGTCAGCTGATAAACACGCCCACTGCCATGCATCATAACTGGTTCAGTCCCTGGAACCAGTATACTGAAAGGGGAGAACTAACTCACCCAGCTTCTCCAGTATCAATAAGCATACTGTCCACACACATGCACAAACACACCCAAATGTATAAAATGTTGAAAGCCTTAGATGATGTGATGCATTTGGGAAGATTAGTTTAGCAAGAACAGAATCACTCACCCAGAGCTGTTACAATCCTAAAGCTGAGAGACTTCAGGCTGTTCTCCAGCTTGCTTTCAATGAGCTTTTTCTTTGTTTCTTCGAGACAGGATCTCACATATCCCACCTGGTACTTCCTTTGTAGTTGAGGATGACCTTGAACTTCTGATTCTTTACCTCCACCTCCTGACTACTGGCATTATGAATATGAGCCATCACATATAGCTTTCCACTTAAGTATATGTTGACTAAAAAAAATAAAAGGGGCTGGAGAGATGGCTCAGCAGTTAAGAGCATTGCCTGCTCTTCCAAAGGTCCTGAGTTCAATTCCCAGCAACCACATGGTGGCTCACACCCATCTGTAATGAGGTCTGGCGCCCTCTTCTGGCCTGCAGTGATATGTGTAGACAAAATATTGTATACATAATAAATAAATAAATATTAAAAAAAATAAGAATCAGAGGCAACCCTTAAAGCATCGTGCATCTCTTAGGCTGTATTCTATAACAGAAATTTTATTTTACATTAAGCACAGCTCAGAGTCACATTAACAAAACCAATGCATATGTCCTGGTTTTTATAGAGCAAAATGTAAGCTTGAATGATACCCTTCAATATAGAACCAGTATTACAGCTATGAAGATAATCATGTTTTTCTTTTCCTGCATCAGTTTCTGTGTCAGATGTTTCCAAGCCTAAAATTTGGCAGTTTGTTATTTCCAATCTTGTTTTCGGAAGAGCAGTAGTTTTCTATTATCGGGCTTTATGAAGTGCAGAGGGAAATAACCGGGTACCGTCCTTGGCTACTTCTGAGTAGTACCACACACGATCCCTCCCTGAGGAATGTTCACATAGCCAGGAAAGAAGGCTGACGCAAGCCCGAGGGCTATGAGGAAGATGTGTATCACCTGAGAAGACCTGAGAGATAAGTTAGCTGCCCGCAGCCCTACAGCTGCCAGAATAGAGATACTTTGACTATGCGAATCGGCCCACATAAAGATCTCGGGAATTCATAAAAAGGATTCCTTTCCTAAAGTAATCCTTCCCTATAATCCTCACAGCTTGGCGCCGAGCTGGCCTTTGGGTGTTCTTCACCTCCAGAGTAGAAGTTAAGACAAACAGAAACCATAAACTGGAAGCATCCCAGTTTTCAGAGGATTGCCCATCATGTGAGCCGTGTCCAGTGTTGGCGCTGAACAACCATGAGATTGTCAGCACCTTGTGAACACAGGGAGCCTGCTTTGCATTTTAGTTCACAGCATATTTGCTCTGTCCGTGTACTAGGTGTGCGACTGGACACGGGATAAGCAGGACTTACCCAGAAAACCACAGTTCTGTCTTTCACTCTGTGCATCCTAAGTCACTCTGCAAAGCTCTGCCCTTCTCCGATAATATCCAGGAGAGCTAGTGGCTTCTGCAGCTAGTCCCTTCTCTTGAGTTTTTACACATAAATGCCGTAAAATACAGCGTCCCTTTGAGGACGTCTACAGCCATCCCTGTCTCTATTCATGTTGTCCAGCCTCATTCATTGTGAAGCTTAAAAGAGTCTGTTGCAGGGGGAGTGCCGGTACACTCAGATACAGCGTGTAGAATGTGGGGTCCTGTGTAGAGGTCTCCCAGACTGCCCAGAGCCCTACAAAATCTGTGAGTCTTGGCTGGTGCTGGTTCCGAGGAACCATCACAGACCACTTTGCAATTCTTTGCTGGCAACACTATTGACTGTTAGGTGATCTGGAAGCGCCATTCTGAAGGTTTCCATCCCGGCGATCATTTATTATATGCCCACGTAGGATGGCATGTGATGGATGGGCCTCGTTACATCGTAGCTAAATCTAATTACATTTTAGAAGATTGGTTGGGGTTGTGACTGGCATGTGGTGTATTATGATTTCTTCTTACTAAAATAATGCGAAATATTTTAACATTTGATTAACATTTTGAAGCTAAACACTTGAAGAAGAGATTATTAATGTACGATATGCAGTGCTTATGATTTAAATCCGCAGTCCTGTTTCACAGAAACTCTGAGTATCACGTAACAGTGGTGAAGTTTCCCTTGCTCTGAGTCAGGTCTGCTCCTGGCAGTGTGTTCAGCCCCAGTCTCTCTCCGCTCCCTGGATGTGTTTTCTAACCCTTCAGAGTTGGAGCACTAGCAGAGGACAGGAAGGTCTCTTGACCTAACAGTGATGTCATCTGACTTTCTCTCACAGGCAGCAGGCAGACGTTCTTTCTCATAAAGTGCCCTGGATGCTTTTCTGAGCTCTCTCCCCAACCTATCACCCATCCCCCAAGCTAACTGTCATCTTCCTCTGATGAACTCTCTCTCCCTGCCCTCCTAGGCAGCCTTCCTCGGGGAACCTAACTCACTCCAAGACTTCTCTGTGTGGTCCACTTCTTTTGGCTTTTTTGGAGGGAACTTACCACATAGCCCGGGGTGAAGTTTGAGTCCCTGATTCTTCCACCTCTGCCTCCTGAGTGCTGGGGTTATTCTCTGTGTTACTAAGCCAGCTTCCAGTAAGTCCTAATTCTCATCCACCTTTGCCAGCCATCAGTAAGAGTAATTACTTCCCAGCCACTCCGGTAGGCTCTTTCGATCCACGCTCTCCTTTTCTATTGTTCAGCTTTTGAGTCATACATACATCAACCCACTGTATCCTGTGAGCAGGCGGGATCCAGATCAAGCTTTCTGTCGGGTCTGCTCAGAGCCCTGTTGCTTGGCTGCTAATGAGAGGCTAAAAGACCACATGTGGAGGCCCAGAACATGGCTGCCTTTCTCTCCATATAAATGTCAGTCTCGGCCTCTGTGTCTCCTCCAGACTGATAGGAGCTAGACCATCAGCCACTCATCCTAATCCAGTCGTAGCCATTGGAACACCAACACCCATTGTCAAAACTCAATTAGAAAGAAGTCTGTTGAAAAAGGCAGTGGCCTTTTTAGGGTAACCCCTGTATACCATCCTGGCACCTGTTGTCTTAAGCAGTATAGTGTATTAGATAGGCACTGTTTGTAAGAAATCTTCATAAGTATGTTGATTCAAAACAGGCTTGGGTATAGGTTGACTGTAGGTCATATCAGGGGTGCAGTTTGAATGCTAGCTTCTGGGAGGGTTAAGAACCAGCCCCATCAAAGGACTTCACGGCTTTCATCTGCAGGGGACATGATTCTCCATCATCTGTGGGAAGGACCAGTGCACAGGGTCAGGGTTGCTGGCTGCGTTGTCGTTCTGCAGATAAATGTAGTTTTAAATGCCAGCAGGTCTGTGTTCTCTACCATTGCATCATGGGTTTGAGCATCTGGTCTTCACTTCATCCTCTTATACTGATGAACTCAAGGGTTATCTGATGCACTTCTTGCGGGGGCAGAATTTTTACGCAGGACGTTGTAAGTCTGGCTTGTGTGGTTGTGCTATAAGAGACCAATCGCTGTTTACTTTCTTACAGTGAGTGAGTCAGGATGCTGCATTGTTTTTTAAAAAAAAAAAACCCACACATTAAAGTCTTTCCCTCTTGTGTAATCTGAAGCAATACAGGGGCACTCAGTTGAGGTAATGTCAGAGCTGTAATGTCGCTTGACACACTGGGTGCCTGGGGTTAGGGATAAGCCCACTGATAATTAAAGCTGAATTTCAGAACTGTAACCCGAGAACATTAGAGTAGCTGTTTCTCGTTCATGCCCTAAGCTCCACAGCTCAGCTCAGTACCTGCCATGTGGTGGGCATGAAGTGTTTGCTTTATTGATTAAAAGTACCAGCTAATTAAAAGAAAAGCCTTTATTCCGAGGTTGGGTAGACACTGGGAATTCAGAAAAGGGATTCTTGGAAATGGTGTCCATGGAATTCCTGGACCCTGTTGAAACTTAACAAACAGAAATGGCTTTGGACCTTTTGGAAAGCCAATGTATGTGAAACATAGCAGATATTTCAAAGGTGTATCTTCTTCTCGAGTAAATACTCAGATGCTAAGCCGGATGTGGTGGCTAATGCCTGCAGTCCCAGCGTGCGGGAAAGTTGAGGCAGGAGAATTGCTATGAGTTTGAGGCCATAGCAATTTGAGGCTGAGATATATAGCAAGTTCTATGTAGCTAGACTAGCCTAGGCTATTCAGATGTGAGACCCTACCTTCAGAAAAAAAAGTCAGATCCTATTAAAAGAAAGACTGGTACCTGATTAAAGAGACGCAGGGCTTGACTCTGGGGCTGTTGCCTGAGACAGAGTGGCTCTTATAGGCCTTTGTCACCTCCTAAGGCTGGCTGGGGGGGTCAGCAGACCGTCAGGGGTGGCAAGCCTGCACACTTTTCTCGACACATCAGCAGGCAAGTGAGCAGAAATGCAGTTCCCCTTACCCAGAGGCCCGCCATGCTCTTGAGTAGTTTGCAGGCACACACCCGTCAGAGGCGAGCTGCCGGTGGGTGAACCTCTTTAGTACAAGAGAAAACAGACAAAAACAGATGTCTGCTCCTCCTGCCAAGTCCCTTTCTTGCATTTTAGGAACCATTCCACAAGCACAGGGAGGGTTCTGTTAATTTCTTTCAGATGATGACCGAGTGCTTCGTACCACGTGGGACCTCCAAAGCCTGGCTTTTCTAACTCAAGTGAGCGTTAGGGCCGTTCAGCCCTCTCACAGCCAGGGTGGGACTTCTTTTTCCATGTGTAAAAAAAGCTCCTTAACCCCATCTGTACCTGGGGACATAAAGGGGCCCATTGCACCCACTGTTCTTGGCTGCCTGTAACTGGCACGATGACTTTTTTCAGACATAGCAGTTTATTATTCGCGTTATTAAACAGTTAGCTTTTAAGGAGACTAAATTAATCTTCATTCAAAACACCACCAATTATTATAAATACTTTATGTCCCGTTTCCTGTGAATATATAAAGTAATGAGACTTCGTGGGCATTTAGAGGATTTGATTGGGGTTGTGTGTGTGGCTGGTGCAACCAGCCTGGGGTTTCATCCCATTCTTTTGTGTTTTGAGTTTTAAATTAACTGCAACATTGTGGGTGCTGTTGGCAGTACAGGTCGACCACACAGAAAGAAAGAATATGTAATATTAGCTGTGGTGGTCATCCCAAATGAGGAAACTTAACTGACAAGGTTGTTGCTATGGGAAACAAATACCAGAAATCTTTGCAGGCCTGGGACGTGGCTCAACAGTATAGTACCTGCCTGTCATTCAAAAGGTTCCCGAGTTCAGATACCCAGGGTGTTTTCTAAGTCATAGGAAATATTCACATATATTTAGTTCATTGTATATTACTCTTATCAGAGTGCTTGATTTCCCCCCCGAAACACACATCTCCATTCAGGTTTTTAAACATTTTAATATTTGGGTGTTTTTCCCCCATATTGTTACACCTTGAAGTTAAATTAAAACTCTACAAAGTATGTATAGCTTTCAATAATACTTATTCCCGAAGCAGCTAAGACACATTAGAAAGTACTCCCGTCTACCTTATCAGAAGACTTGAATGTGTAAAATATTCTGTGAGCTTGCTTGAATGTGAAGTCATTGAAATCTTTATAATCACAATTTCAAAAATCTCAAGTATTTGGGTGTCCATTTCTTATATAACACATTTAAGTTGTTACAGCATATCATTGTCTAAAACGTATTTTTATGACCTTCAATTAGCCAGTTCCTGCTTCATTCTGAACCTAAGTATGATTTAGTAATTGTAATCGTGCCCCTTCCCTACTTGGGTGCCTCAGCGACCTTCTTGTTCTGCAGAGTGTGGCTGTCAGAGGACAAGCCCCTCGTCCATCCTCTCCCAGCACACCTGCGGGAAGGAGACATCCCAAAACATGGCAGTTTGTCTCCCTAAAGTATCAGTCCTGTAACGGTATCCAGTTCCAGAACTTGTTTCTCTCCAAAGTCAGATCATTGTAGAAGGCAAAGTTTAACTCTCACGTTGGATGGGGATAGATACTGAGATACTCACATAAATTAGTCTTTGCAGCCCAGGCTGGACTTCAACTTGTAGCAGTTGTCCTGTCTCAGCCTGTACTAGTGTACACTAAGATAAAGCACAGGGCTTCAAGGAAGTTGTGTAGCTGGGACAAGGCTGTGTGGTCATTTTCTTCAATGTTAGCACTCCTAGAGTGGGAAAAAAAAAACTAACGCAGTAACTGACAAAATAAGGTCACCTCCTTAGGTTCCACCTCACAGTCTGTCTGCCTCTTGACTTAGCTTGCTCTAGATGCCCCGTGTTCTCTCAACAGACTTATCCTTTCATCTTTAAAAGAGTCCCCATCCATTCCCCCTCAACATATCAAGCCTTTGTCCCATGTTTTCTTTCCTCTCTATTGTTCAGTAAGCTACTAGAAGGTGGGGCTGAGGACATAGTTGCTTTGCAGTTAGAGTCTGGGACTCATGGGATACATTGGAAAAGCCCTTCTTTTGTGAAGCCATTTTCAGGGAGCAGCAACCCTGGTTGTGTAGGTTTCCACAGGAACAAAACTTCAGTGACTTGGGACCCAAAGGAGATGGTTCTTGGAGGAGCTGTGTGATTGACTGGGTGACATTGGTGGGGGCAGCAAATGAAGTGAAAATAAAAGGATAAGGCTTCCCCTCTTACCCCACCTCAGCACCTGAAGACAACTTTATTGTCTTTCCTTGTGTTTTGAAACACTGCATGCACTATTGCCCTACATCTGTTAAAGAACTTGGCTCATTTTCAGCATCAAAGATAATACTTTATCTGACTGACAATAAGATGTTTTGTTCAGTATCAGATAACCAGTGGTATCACACTAAACCCTCCTAATCTCAGCTAAAAAGCAAAAATAGGTTCTGCTTTGATTTGCCCATGAATGGTCCATGAAGGAGACTGTTCAGTTGCTTGGTGTTGTGCACTGTGAAATTTCTCATTTTTTGTTGGACCCGCCTGTTGAAATAGGAAGCGGCGGGGCTGAGTCCCCAACACCCCGGCCACTTGGCTAGCTCATGCCAGAAATAACAATACACAAACTGTAATCATTTAAGAACTGCTTGGCCCATGAACTCTAGCCCTTACAGGCTAATTCTCGCACCTGGACTAGCCCATTTCTAATGATGTGTGTAAGCACCCCAAGGTGCGCTTACCGGGAAGATTCTAGCCTAAGTCCATCGTGGGTTGCAGCTGCCTGGGAGAGCAGAGCATGGCGGCGGTCCGGTCCCTCTGGAAGCAGCGCAGAGTCTGACCTCACTTCCTCTTCCGCCCAGCATCCTATCCTGTTTATTCCGCCCACCTATCTTTTAACCTATCAGGGCCAGCAGTTTCTTTATTGCTCAGCCAATGAAATCAACAGATTGATATATGACACTCCCACATCACTTCCCCTTTTTCTGTTTAAACAAAAAAAGAAGGCTTTAACTTTACATAGCAAAATTACATATAACAAAACAGTTACCAAGTAAAAATTACAATAATCTATATCATAACTAAGGAAAACTATAACTATAGCTAACTATTCTTAACTCCATCAAAGACTCCAGAAAGATACAATATTACCTAAGCAAACAAGAAATCCAAAGCTCTAGAAATGACAGAGACATCTCGCTGCCTGGACAGTCACCCAAAGTTCCTCTGTACCGTTGGGGCATCCATCTTCAGCCTACAGGCCCATAGTTTCCAGCAGACATTTCCACAAAGCAGGAAATTTCAAAGGCAGTCACTATCTGCTTGTCCTGAAGAATGTCTTGCAGACTCTCTCATGAATCAGGAACCCCGAAAGATCATCTCACCTTTAGGCAAGTTCAGCAGTCCTCTCTCTGCGGGTTCTCTGTGTCCAGTTTATGCAATAGTCCAGGCAAGAGCAGTTTCTTGCCCAAATGGCTATCAAACTCCATAAGGATCCTCTTCGATGCCCATCTTCCTCTTGAAGTAGATTGGTGATGCCAGGAGCAGAGTGTCTCATTGTCATGAAAAGTCCTAAGTTATTAAAACATTTAATAGCATATTCCGTAGTGTTTGAAAAATATGAAGAATGCCTATCTAAAATATATCTATACACATCCAGAAAATCTTAACATGACTACAAACTTAACTACTATTAATGATTATTCATTAACAACCTATATACATTACAAAATTAACCTTAAATTTAAATCACTAAAGCAAAATCCATATCAATGTAAATTATTCATACCTATCCATAACATACCCTAGAACCTGGATCACCCGGGCTCAGAGCCAGCACTCTTTGCCTTTGGCCTGAGTGTGTATTGCCTTCTTTCTCACCTGGGCTGGGAAGTTCTAAGGGCAGTATTGATGTCCGTACTTCTGTCCCTTTTAGCTTTCATTCTTGGGAATGGCAGGACAGCTGTCATTCTGTTGGAAACTAAATTGCTCCGGTGGTTTATCCATCCTCCTCTTCGTTTCTGTATGAGGTGCAGGAAGTCAAGCCCAGGGTCCCATGCCAGACAAGAGCTTTAACAGTGAGCTGAACCCCAGCTCTAGATGATTCTAAATCTTAAAAAGACAGACAGGGCACTAAAGGTTAGTGTTTGTTATTACCTGAAAATTATATAAAAGGAGAGATTTCCTTTCAGGTTTATTTAATGCTAGGCTACATTAGAAAGACTTTGTACAAGTGCAAACATATTCAATGCTTCATACATATTTTTAGAACACCGTGTCTTCAGAAATTGAGGAAGTCATAATGAGGATATTATTCTGTTGCCAAAGGCTAAGACATCAATTAATGGCTTTACCAATAGCGCTTCTGAAAGAGAAGTCGGCTCCAATGCATCAGTGTGAAGATAAAATTGGAGGACTGGGGATCCTTTGGTAGGACACTTGCCTCGAAAGCTCAAAGCCCCGTGTTCATCTCCAAAACTAGAAACGGGGAATGTCAAAGGAAAATTTGAAGTGATGGTTATACCAACCTCAGTTGTATAGGTATACTTTGACTTAGGCAGAAAATACTCTCGTGGTCAGGTGGGCTTGCCCTACTGGTTTGAATGGCGCACTCTTCATATGTGTGCATCGCACTCCCTGGGTACCACACAGTTCTGCCACGTATCTTTGGTACCAGCTCTTTGCAAACTAACAAAGGAAGGCAAATGATCCGATGCGAGTCTCTTCTCAAAACTCATTGTGCTTGTTAATTAGCTGCACGTCTTGTTAAAATGCAGCTCCTGGTTCTGCACATGTAATCCAGTGCCCGGCAGGTGCAGTCTGCTGGCCTGTGGATGCTAGAGGACCCTTTGTGGAACAAAGACTGACCCAGCCTTCCCTCCTCATAGTGCCGTATCATTTGCCATGGCTTACAGTTTCTTGTTTAAGTTAAGAGCTACCCTTTTCCTTCTGGTGACTAGAATGGAGCCAAGTAATGGTGGGGCAGACATCTCTAATCCCAGCACTCAGGAAGCTGAGGCTAGGGGGTGTGACGTAGTGAGAATACACGTGTATCAAAAAGAAAGGAAGAAGTAAAGTAGTATGGATTCTACCATGGGGAAGTAGTGGAGAAGTCGAACCCAGCATGTACTGGATTCCACAGGGTTGGTCCAGAATCTTTCTCCACAGATCTCCAAGCTGAATTATTAGCAGCAGTGAGCTTGGCGTGAACTTCTGAAAACAGCAGTGGTTGGTTAGTTGTGGAGCCACTGCATGCTGCTGACACTTGTTTTGTGAGAACATCTTCCCCAGCTCAATGCAGAGTGGTGCCACTTCCACATCTGCTGCACATGACTCTGGGGACCACGTTTGGCGTGTGCAGGCTGTACAAGAGTCAGGCACGATTTTCAAGCATCCGAGGTGGCTTACGTGTTCTGGACACGCCACGGTCTCACTATGTAATGCTTAAAGGACTCACAGATCTGAATGAAAAAGTGTCAGCATGGTGTCTCCTTCTGCCGGAAAGTGACAGCTGACTTTCTGTTCTGCCTTAGCAACAGGAACAAGATCCTACCAACCTGTACATTTCTAACCTGCCGCTGTCCATGGACGAGCAAGAACTTGAAAATATGCTCAAGCCCTTCGGACAAGTTATCTCTACAAGGGTCCTGCGTGATTCCAGTGGTACCAGCCGCGGTGTTGGTTTTGCCAGGTAAGCGCGCTGCCGTCTCCTTAGGAAAAATTGTGGCTCTGCTAAGTCATTCTAGAAAGTGAAAAATGGCCAGAAATAGAACGCTCGAGCCAGGGTCGTGGGAGCCGATTGTACTGAGAACTCAAGTTGCTTGTGACTTTACACATGAGATTTTCCAAGCCTTGAGAAGTTCTGGGCTCCCCAAACCGAGCACTCTGACTCTGAAGTACTCCATGGCTCGTGGCTGGAACTGTCACAAGCACAGTGGCCCTAGACACATGGTCCTGACAGCTTGACTCTTTACTTCAAGATGCTTGTAACCATCTACAGACAAACAACCTCCTGAGGCTCATAGATAAATCTGTGTCTTTTTCTCAGACAGAAATCTGATTTATAATAAAGCAGGTTTAAAGTTTTTTTTTAAGCTAACTATTTCAGACATTCAGAAAAGGGAGTATAAGACCTAGCCATCGTATCAACTCAGAAGCTACTAACAGTTTATAATTCTTCGGGTTTATTTCTCTAATGACTGTTCTAGGTAGGAACACCTAGACATCCCTACCCTGCTATAAAATCTTTGTCTTCTTAGAAAGGCCCCTTTAGTGGCTAAAATGGTTTCTAGTGAATTAAACAGAAAGAGCTTTGATTCATGGCAGATTTATAATCTTAAAGTCCCTACACAAAAGCTGATTATAGAGAATTGTTTAATAATTTATTAGCTGAGCAATGACAGATAACATCAGCATTAAATTGTAAACTGATTTTGGAGGAGAATGCTCACATAATTAACAATAAAAATGACATTCACATCTTACCACAAACTTGAGATGTCAACAAAACATTTATTTGTTAAAAGCATTTATTTCTAAGGGACCTTTTCGTTGTCACCTCGCCATTAAGTCACAAACGCCAGGGCTACAACTTGGTTCTGTTGACTTTTAGTCACTTGCTCCATTGGACCACAATCTGGAATAAAACCCAGACAGCCTTTCAGTGGTGTTAGTAGTGCATACTGATTACGTCATTGATGAAAAGGCTACAGGCAAGACATTTGGTGCTCTGGCCTCATGTCATTCCTCCCTGGTGCCCTTCTGAATGCAGATCACCATACAGAGTGAGACCACCCCTTCAGATTGACATCACCCTACAGAGTGACGTCACCCCCTCAGAGTGACATCATCCCTCCAGCGTCCAGTAGAATTCTGCTGGTTTTTAAGATCCATCACTGCTAATTAAAACTGAGGTGTGACTGAGTGAACCTGAGTATAACACGTTTTGAGAAGGTGATTGGATAGTCCCACCGAAGAAAGAAAGGTGAAGGATATTTCCAAGTCAGAGTCATTAAGTTCCCAGAAGTACTTCTCAGCTGTATTTAGTCACCTGTAGATGTAAAATAAACTGTAAAATTAGGCTCCAGCCTTTAATTCCCGCTCCAAAGTCAAGATGATAAACTATATAATTAAGTTCACTAATTTAATTTTAAACTCGGAGTGAGTGAAAATTAGAAACACATAAGGCACAGCCTCTGATTGACACGAGCCAGTAGCATGAGAGTTCATAAAAGGAAAGACCATCTTTAAGACAAAAAAATCTGAACTGTTGTTTTTAGCACAAAGCCATGACTAATAAAATTATGAATTACTTTAAGTTACAATTATAAATTAAATTTTAAATTTCCAGCCATTAGAAACTCATAATTTCATATGACTGCTTTGAGACACTCTTCATAGAATTTACTGTCTTTCATAATTCAGAATATTCTGTCTTTTGCAATTATAATAACTCTGGGATCAGTTATTTTGCTGTAGAAATGCCAGAGCAACAACAGCTAATGAGAAAGTAAGCCCTCTTTTTTGTTATCACCCCCATGGTTTTCTGCTAGGTTCCCTTTGTTTCCTAAACCTACAACAGGAGTTAGACAAGGTCTCTTGTGCTCTGCGTGTACAGCGTATTTACGTGTGTCTTATTTTATATGACTAGGATGGAATCAACAGAAAAATGCGAAGCCGTAATCGGTCATTTTAATGGAAAGTTCATTAAGACCCCGCCAGGAGTTTCTGGTATGTTGTTTGCCTAAAGTTTTATCAATCATCTTGTATACAGCACGTATGTAACTTCAGCACACAGTGACTCTTCAGACCCCCAAACCCCTCGCTCCTCTGTGACGCTTACCTGTTTGTATTGGCAAATATGATTTACGTGCACGCCAGCCAGGAGGAGCTGGAGTGTCAGCTGTAGGTACAGAGCTGACTCGCCAAGCATGGTAGAATGGACTCCTTTGACCTGCGATCATATTTTAACTCACCTCGCTACCATCCTCACGAGCCTTCCCGGGTGTGGGCACATCCCCTGCAAGCTCAGCACTGTGCTGTCCTCAGTGCCTGGAGCTCAGCTCCTGTGGTCTTTATTTTATATACACTCAGCTTCAGTCATTCTCCACCATCATTCTGTTTGTGTTGTCTGTAACCCAAACCACCACACCTCATGGAGCCTTGTATGCCGAGGTCACACCCAGACTCCTGGTAGGCCTGTTCTTGCTAAGAATTGACTTGTTAATCTGTTTCCTGTCTTTACAAAATCTGGGGTCTGTTGATGCTGCAGTCCTTCCTTGAGTGGCAGCTTGGCTTCCTTATACATTCGCTGTAGGCTGTGCCTGCTGGAAGGATGCTGAGACCATTTTCTCTGTCTCTGTGGCGCCATGAAAAATCGGCCGGACTCTCAGCACCACTCTTTCTCCTGCTGTTCTTCAGGCTCCCCCACATTCTCCCTTCTCCCCGTCACCCACCCAGGCAGCCCTCCAACATCTCAAAGAGGATGACCACACTTTAAGGAATAGACTCTGAGGTACCAGAAATGCCACCGGATTTCTGCGTCCTCTATTGAAGGACCCACGCCTGTGCCCTGCTCTTTCCTTTCCCCTTCCAAGAGGATATTGGAGCTGTTTGTGATCTTGTCCCATTGGGGCCTTGCTATGCCTGCCTTTCCTATAATCGTATCTGATTTTTGCTTATATCCCATTTTTCCTACAAAACAAAAAATTTTTATTTTGGGATCTATATAATAACATGTCCCTGACAAGACTAATTGGTGAGCAAATGGAAGATAATCCATAGACAGTTAATATTCTACTTTCATTTCTATTGCTGTGATAGAAACGCCCTTAGAGAAAGCAAGCAGCCACGGGTTTATTTTAGCTCAATATTGCAGGTTACTTTCTATCACTGTGGGAAAGCCAAGGTGGCGGCAGGGGCTCGCATCGTATCCACAGTCAAGAGCAGGGAAGAGAATGGTTGAATTCATGCCCGCTTGTTTGTGCGTGGTTTGATTTCTCTCTTTTCCTATAGTTTAGAACCCTTGCTCTAGGGAACGGTGCCACCCACAGTGTGCTGGGTCTTCCATATCAGTTCATTTACAGCCGCCCCCCAGACATGCCCACAGACATTGGTACGTTCTCCCAGGCAACTGTAGGCTGTGTCAAGTGGGCAAAACTATCACGATTAGAAACAAGACAAAAAAAGTGAATGTAGCCATCGTGGATGATTTTAATCACAGGATTTGGTGGCTAGCAGTGCAAACTACTTTGTTAGGATTTCTCCAGAGGAAGATAATCCGTTTGTGTTTGCAATCACCCTGACCTTTTGTGATCTCGAAGCTAAGGCTGTGTTTTCCTGAAAACACTTTTCAATGGGAGTCTCACTTACCATCATGCCTCAGTCCTCTCCAGTTGGTATCTTCTCCTACCATGTAGTTCGTTCAGTTCCTTTAGGTGAGCATTCTGTGTGCTGGGGCAACTGTAAAAAAAAAAAAAATAGCACAAATAGGAGATTAGTGACTCTCCATTCTGAGGGCCAAAAGTCCAAGCTGGAGGAATACAAGGTAGGTTCTTGCTGAGGGCTGGAGGGAAGGGGCTATTCCAAGAATCCCTTTTGCTTGCAGTTGGCCATTCTTTTTCTGGGTTTCCACAACACCTTCCCTCTGTGTGTTCTTTCATTTATGAGAACACCTCTGGTTCCCCCTAGTGATGTCATGAGAACACCAGTCATGGCGGATGAATGGCCCACCCTAGTGATGTCATGAGAACACCTATCACAGCAGATGAATGATCCAATATCATGATGTCTTTTTATATATACTTTGATAGGAACTTTTTAAGTTCCTGTCTGTAATCAGGGTCACATTTTGGGTGCTGGGAGCTAGAGTTCTAGCATGTCTTACGAAAGGGGAGGGCACAGTATGATAGAAACACAGTTGAACACTTGCTCGTGACTGACGTCATCTGTGCCGTGTCTTTCCCATGTGTCCACTGTCTCCAGAGCCAAGGCCTCTGCCCTCACTGCTCTTACCATTTTCACCTCAGCAGAGTCAGAAACCCAGGACTCGATTCCCCTAGCTGCCTCTATCCTTCCTTTCTTCCACTCAAATAATCACTCAAGTCCTTGATTTTTCTTCCTAATTATTTCTGCCCCTTTGCTCTATGCCTGCCGTCACTGCCTGGTGTGCCCCTTATCTCTGCTTGTGTGGAAGTCCGCAGGGGGGTCCCTTCAAGGTGTTCCTTCAGTTCCCTGCCCACTAGTCTCACTAGGTCAGCTGCATCAGGAAGAATCAACCCAGAAGCTCCTTGAACTTACCCCGAACCAGGGTAACTGTAATAAACAACCATGCAGGAACCCAGAAGAGGAGGAAACCGTGCCATTTGGCCAAAGGCATCTTTGTCCCCAGAGTGTGTCTGGCTCATTTCATATGCAAAAAAACCTTTTATCCAGAAGTAGATTATGTGACTCGAATCTGAGTAACCTAGAATGTTGCTCAAACCCCATCTCTGAATGGCAATAGCTTACGTGTAGTACCTTGGTTTGTCACATAGGAAGCAGCCAGAATGCACGGAGGTCTTTTGAAGTTCGCTTCATTCCATCCAGGATTCGCTGGAGTGAGCCACTGCTCTTAGGCTGTGCAGGGGTGACTAGTGTGGGGTATTTATCCTCTGAGAGCTCCTAGGTTCCATCTTTAACTGGATGGCTGATGAGGATGAGTAGACCGTCCCTTTAATTTTTGGCGTCCAGTTCTATTTCATTTCATGGAGGAACTAGTTCGTATGTCTGTGTAGTACCACAGGCCACACCTGATCTTGTAATATTAAAATCCCGACAGCACATCCCTTCCGAAGCTACCATTAAGAGGTGAACTGCCCATCGGAACCCATCCGGAACATAAAATCTAGGTCCTGGAAGGACAGTTGTCTGAGGAACTCAGCCTAGTGGAGGAGCTTCCTTTGTTCTCCGAGTTGGGTTTCTTTTTCCATCAGCACCACTTGGATGCAAGGAGAGAAAGGAGAATGTTTTCACCTCAGAGTAGTAGAAGCCTGCCCTGTGAGTTTAGCGAGGTGCCAGCTTGCGTGCCCTCTGCATGCTCAGGATCCCACACCACCCACCCAAGCTCTCGTCCCCTCCTGGGACTGATCTGTACTTACTTGTGGCTTTTTTCTTAGTTCATTCTTCATGCAGCAGCAAGGGTGACTGAAAAAAAAAAATGCATCCAGGGCCAATTGATTCAGCCTCAGATAAAAACCTGCCAATTCCCTCCAGAGAGAGACTTCGCAGAGCATCACAGATTGGGGCGAGCAGTTTCCTTTGTTCTCTAAAGGGCTTCGTGGTTATCATTAGACCGTTTCCTTTGAAGTGGGTTCACAGACTGCAGGTCACAGCCATTCAAGGAAAACCCGGTGATTTCCAGACCACATAGAGATGATTCTAGGAGCCTGGGCAACTCTGCAGCCGACAGAGAATAGTTTCTTCCAAGTTGTACAGAGGGACAAACGAGTACAGAGACAGATGAGTCCCGTCATATTGCAAGCATGGCTGCGGGGAGCATAGTGTTGCAACCGAGCCAGCCTCTGTGTTTCCAGCCGTGCTTAAATGCTACTTTATTTCCAGATGCTTGGTAATCTCCGAATGTGCTGATCTGGGTTCGGGACGAGGTTGCAAGTCGGTTGTGGGCAGGAGCACTTTTCTTATTTCTGTGCCCTGCCCTGTACCTGCTGGAGTCATTGAGTGGTTTCTCGGAGCATTTGTCTGCAGCACTCATTCCAATACCCGGAGCTGCTTGGAGTCTCCTGACGTATAATTGAGGTTGAACTGCCTCCGGGCTGAGTTGGGGATTTGGAAGCACACTCTTGGGGATTTGGAAGCACACTCTTGCGGTGAACTCAGCCTTTCCCCAAAACAAGTCCCCAGCACACGTTGGAACCCATAAGGAATCTGAATAGTGTTCAGCTTCTCTGGACTTGTTCCTTTTGTACACACACTGAGAAGAGCTTTGAAAGCTAGCCAGCGTCTCAGGGGCAGCTCTCTCCTCATCTGGGGAGTGCTTGAGATTATCCATCCAACCGGGTAGAAAATAAAATGTCGGAGGTGGGCAGGTTATGTTAAATGAGACTTCTTGGATGTTTAAATACTGCAGGCTCATTGCTAGGTAGACATAACATCTCATAAATAGTCAGAAGGTGGCTTGTTTGATGACGCATTGTTTAGCTGGCATAAGCAGAATTAGTAACTTGGATTCTTGCACGGTTGGCAGTTTGCCTGCTGACGCTGGAGCCAAGTTCAGAAAAGAAATGCGTTGTGGCTAGAATCACATCCTGCCGCAGCTTCCATCCTGCCGCGCTGAATCCTCAGAGGGGATCTGCTGCTCTTGAGTCATTGGCAGAGCCAGTTAGAACCCAGCTCACATCCTCTCCAGTAAAAGGAAAACTAAAGAGGTAGGAAAGCCCCCGAAGATAAGCTCTAAAGTGAATAATGACATCATCTTAGCTGTAACACAAGCAGACCAGCTTCTAGAAGGCTAAATGGAGGAGGTCAAACTGGGCATGGTGGTGCATGCCCTTAAGGCAGAAGCAAGTGGATCTCTGAGTTTAAGACCACTAGAGCATACAGAGCAAGTTTCAAGCCATCCAAGGCTGCATAGTGAGACTCTGTCTCAAAAAAAAAAAAAAAAGTCCATGTTTGAATACTCAGTTCTGTGTTGCCCATCAGTCTGACAACCTGTGTGTTTATATTGACATTGGGAAACCCTAGTGGAGCCATGACATATAATAGATATGTTCATAGCTTGTAAAAATTCGGAGGTATCACATTATAACTTTCATGTGAATGCTTTTTTTAAACACAGTTTCCTGCTGTTACCATATTTTGAGGAGTCTGTTTGTTCTTTCTTACGGTTTCTTTAAATTGTTTATAAGTTCTGTTCTTCCACTTTCCCCCACTTATTATTACTATTATTTTATATTATCTCCCATTTCCTTTGAAAATGCCAGGGTGTTATTCTTTATGCTTACCTTGAGTCTGAGTGCTGGCAGGTTTGAAGTAGGTCAGATTTGCTTGGACGGTCCCTGGGTAGAAGAACCTTGGTTAATTTGGTTGAGCTTTTCACTACTTGATACCGATTGATAAAGATCCTATTATGGGGGGCTGGAGAGATGGCTTAGTAGTTAAGACCATTTACTGTTCTTCCAGTGGGCCTGGGTTCAATTTCCAGCACCAAGATGACAGCTCACAACTGTCTGTCACTCCAAGATCTGACACCTTCACACAGGCATACATGCAGGCAAAACACCAATGCACATAAAATAAAAATAAATAATTTTTTAAAATCGTATTATGGAGAACCGATGTGATAGCAGTTTTCCACTTAATGGGACATTGGAAACAGGGTGAGAAACTTCAGTTATATAGAACTCATGTCCAAAGTGGGACCTGTGCTCCAGGCGCAGACACTGTTCATGATCGGCACTGGGATTTGTCTCAAACGCTCTTCTACTATCCTCTGGAAGAGGGCATGGTTTCTGGGAAGAATACGCTTATGGCATTAGCTGGCAAACTCCTGGAGCTGTGAGCGCCCCTGCCACTGTACCTCCTCCCCAAGGACAACAGCGTGTCTAGTACTGCAAAACACGTCATGTCCGCCCATCTCTCCGGACCTCTGAAGTACATTGAATGAGTCCATGTGCACTAAGGAAGAGTGGCTCTGTGTGTGTGTGTGTGTGTGTGTGTGTGTGTTTTAAGCACTGTGTTAACTGGAACAACCCCTGAAAGTAGGTACTATAATCCCCATTCCACAGATTATGAAACCAGAAGCATCAGATGGCTTACAAACCTTGGAGAACTAACCTGGACCCAGTGTCCTAACCACTATACAGTGTAACCAGCATAGCTGTTAGCTGCCCTGCGGAAACTCTGTGTGGCCCATTTCCAGATTTAACACTGGATAGCCATTAAACAGATGGGTCTTTGAAAGAAGGGGACAGACCTACCATTACAGATTGCAAAAGTGAATTTACATAACAGCAGGCATAGAAGAGGAAAGCGTTCCAGGTGGGGGCCCTGCTTTCTGCGTTACAGGACTCCACTCTCTTAGGGGTCTGGAGCCGCTTAGGGGTCTGGAGCCAGTTGTGAGTTGAGAAATAAATCCCAGTTAAGAATCAAAACCCATGGGAGGCCTGCCCCCTTCTGAACAGAAACAGAAAAGGAGTGGATTGAGGAGGGTAGAGGAAGGGAATGGGAGGAGAGGAGGGAGGGAAAACTTTGGTTAGGATGTAAAATTAATGAATAAATTTAATAAATCAAAAACCAATCAGATATGAGACAGGTGTGAATAAGTTGCCAGTATCATTTTCCTCACAGCTGTGGAAGAGACGAAAGCAGGCGGGGCTCCTAGGTCTCACCACATCAGCCCTGGGAAGAATAACAGTGACAGGCAAAGCCCAGCTGTGCCCCTTGGTTGGCTAGAAACGGCAAAACAGGAAGCAGTATGCCTGTCAAAGACCAGTAATCGTTAGTGCTTGCTCACGGAAAGCATTTAAGGGCAAAGCCTGGGTAGTCAGTCTCTGGCATGCTCTTAGTAGAGGTTTATTTTTACCTTGTAATAAATACTTTTTCCCCACAAGAGGGCGCCAGAACGCAGGACGGATGGCCGCGAGCCACCTTGCGGGTGCCGGGAATCAAACTAGGGACCTGTGGAAGGAGAGAAGGAAGGAAGGGTAAGCAGGCAATAAGTGCTCTTAACCGCTGAGCTATCTCTCTGGACTGTTAATAAATACTTTTTAAAATAATTAATAAAAGTCATGCATTAAAAGCTGATCATAAAAAAACACTCCATGTATGCATGGCTGACTGTAACATTTTTTTGTATATTCTCACAGTAATAGGGAATGCCAACAATATCCATTACATTTGAATAGTGCCCCATCTTAAAACTCAGCGTAGCTAAGGTCTTGAAATTGTTCTGAACTTTACAGGTCTTTCTAGAATAAAGGGAAAACCTACCCTGGGAAATCACACAAGATGTCAGAGCTCACTCTTATTAAAGGTACATTCAGCCTAAGAGCGCTTGTATACTTGGTTCAGTGTAGTTTGTGTGCGTGTATGTGTGTGTGTGTGTGTGTGTGTGTGTGTGTGTGTGTGTAGTTTATGTATATATCCTATCTTTATGTGAAATAGATGAGCAACAATGCATCAAGGACTAGGGAGATGGCTCAGTAAATAAACTGGTGCCTGGGGCTCCAGAAATAAGGTGGAGGAAGATGAATAAGGTAACAGACATGACCAGCTAGACCTGTGTGCACATGTGAACAACACACACACACACACACCACTCATCAGAACTCTGTAGTTGGCCTTTTCCACATCAAGGTACAGCGTTACTGCTAAAGAGGCTGGAGAGATGGCTCAGCAGTTAAAAGCCCTTACAGAGGAGTTAAGTCCCCAGAACACATGTTGGCCAGCTCACTTGTGACTGCTTGTGACTCCAGCTCCAGGAGAGACCCAAGACCTCTGCTCTTTGGCCTCCTTGGACACATTCACATGCATACAGTTAAAAGTAAGGAAACTCATAAAGAATACTTCTTATTCTAGAAAAATGACCATGCCAAAGATTGGCTGTTACATACTAATTCTGTAAAATCATCCAGCCAAACTTAACTATTGCTCAGGTCACATCGCTGGTACTTTGGGCATGTCATTGGTTACCTAGTATCTCCTTTCTAAAAGACAAAGGAGGCTGCCTGAAGGATCCCTGCTGGAGAGCAAGCTGACATCACACAGGAATCCCTGCTTCTTTAGTCTGGAACCTGTGCTTGCGGCTCCCAGAGGCGAGCCAAGGACCTGCACTGCAGTCCAGTATAGCGGAAGCACAGGAGAGGCTCACGAAGTGAGGCTGCCCGCCAGACTTGCACGCACACAAACAAAATGCAAAAATCTGGCCCACTTCTTATTTTCCCACCCGAAAATCTAACCACACTCACCCAACTGTTGCACAGTGTCAAGACAACTGTCAGTTACAGTGAATTAAACCCTTTGTGGTGGCTAAAGACACCGGGAAATTCCCTAACGTTGTGTGGCTTGTTTTTCCTAAAGCAGCTGGGTGGTCTTTATGGTCAGTAAGACATTAAGAGCTTGCGAGCATGGTCTCTTTCTTACCAGTGCCCCCCAAGTCAGTGGAGCAGTGTCAGGAAAGAATGGCAGCTGTTCCTGCTTCTGTATTTGTTTCAGCGGAACGTTTTTATTAAAGCACGTGTCTACACTCAGTGTTCCATCCTATTAATGACTAAACGTACGCTAGGACCCCATTCTCGTCCCCTCTGAACTCACGCACCTCTGACTTACGGCCTGTTCTGCTATACATCTTGCTCTTGCGGACCTGACACTTCGTAGACTCTGGGCTAAGTATACCGAAGAGAATTTTGATAGGGGAAGAAAGGTGCTGGGATTTTTGCTGTTTCCCACGGAGTGTGAGGTAGTCTGGCTTTGCTGAATGGGGAGCTGACAACTGTCCCACAAACATGCCATCTCTAACTGCTTACAGTTCTTTAAAAAGTAGGAAACTCTTTGCTTAAGATGGACACTTCTGGTGCACACACTGCTTTACTGACTGTGCACTTTTAGAGGGAAAAAAATCTTAATGACGGCACAGAATAGCATAGTAAATAGAATTCACTTTGAAAAAGAACTTCTCCCATTCTGTTCATTTCATGGTAAATGGTGTATTTACCCCTCTCCGGACCTTCACCTCCACACCATATGGTTGCTGGCGCCTAGGGTTTCTTTCTGACCGGGCAGAATCCAGATAAATAAACATGCCTGGGAATCACGTTACCCCCAGATAGCGCATTGGTCACTAAGCATATGTTAAGGGTCTTGCTGCTTAGCCACTTACCTGGAGATGCACCTTAGAGTGAGCCCCACCTGGTTGCCTTAGCTCTGTGTGAGAATTTTATGCTAATGCAAGAAACTAGTTTGCATTTCTAACAAACCAAGTAAACCCAGAGTTGGTTTTTCTAAAGCCTCCTCACTGTGAGCACGGACAAAGGTCCAGCCCCTCAGGTTACCTCCTGCTTGCCCTGACCCTAGGGGAGCATATAAAACTCAGTCTTCCAACCTGGAGCAGCAGTGGGCTCTGCACAGTGGATTTAGCTTGTCTCAGCTGAGCTCTTGTTTTGTCCTTAGTCATCAGCTGGACCAGCTTGCACCACCACAGCCCCTTCTGGTACTGCACACAAGGTCCCTCACGTAGGGACCTAAGAAAGGCTGACTTTAGTATTGAAGTTTAAGAAGCCACTTTCTGATTGCCTACAAAAGCGGGTAACTTAAGGGAACATCATATGTGGTAAGTCCCTCCTCTCAGGAGGGCGTGTCTTCTATCTGCTGCTTTTGCTAGGATGCCTTATTCTCAGCCTGGGTTACCATCTGTCCCATGCTAGTCCAGTTGTGGAGTCTGAAGGACCATTGGTCATTATTACAAAGTTGTCCTGATCCATTGTGTGAAAGTGTTTACCTTCTGTGGCTATTAGGCAGAATTTCCCAAAAACCATAACCTTGTATTGGTTGGACAAGTTGTATAGTTTACTTACATTGGGGACCTTTGACCTCTGCCCATCCATCTTTCCTTCATGCTCAGTTTGCCTTAAATGGGATTCTTCATTCATGAAAGTCTGGGGTGGGGGAGTTAGAATCAGGAGGTAAATAAGAGCATACACAAGATCTTCATCAGACACCTAACGGTTTCATTATTAGCTTTCCCATCCTGTTTCATTACCTTTATAAACAAGGGGTTTATTTAGGTCATAGTTCAGAAAGTTACAGGGCCTGGTGTCAGCACCAGCTCAACTCCAGTGAGGACCACGTGGCAGTAGGAAAAAGGGTGGGAATCGCTCTTGGGAAACCTTGAGATCTCAGGAGAGCCACCCTCACTACTTCTGAGGACGTGGCCCCAATGTGGCCCCAGTGACCTAAGGGCCTCCTGCCAGGCCCTCCCTACCTTGGAACATTGCAGGCTGAGCTTGCACCAGGGGAAGATGACTTACATCCACACCATAACGCATCCACTTAGAAGTGGGCAGCCCAGGGACAGACACATGCAGAGTGCCAGACACTGGGAAGGGGTTACAGCTTGTGTTGCATGTGTTGTGTTGTAGGTGGAAGAGACAGTCTTGCTCCTACCCTGTCATTAGTGGGTGGGTAGTAGTGATATAAAATAAGAGCTGAATTAGGATAATGAGAGGCAAAGTAAAAAGGAGCAAATTCCCCACAAGTGATGTTTTTCTCTTCATGGTTATTTAACTTTGAAAGAGAACTTGAAAGGAGTAGCCGTGGTTCTCCAGGAGACAAAGAACTAAGTGTGGGAGCCAGACAGGAAGGTGTGAGAGCCTTTATTGCAGTAACTAGACACATACAGGAAAACACACAACTCCAGGACCATACTGGTTTGTCTGTCACAGAAAGGCAAGGTGGAGGGGAAACCGTGGATGGCCTGTTGTGCCACCTGCCTCTCATTTTCAGTGAGAGTATTTTGTGTTTTGTTTTTGAGCGTTCATTTCTTGGATGTTTCTTTGGATCATGGTGAATGGATGGGAAAACAACTCCATGGGAAGATTTGAGAAATGGCAGAACCTTTCGGTACAAAGGGCAGGTGTTTGTAACTTCAATATTTCATTCATGGGTATGTGCACATACGTGTGCTCACATACATATGTGTGTCCTCACAGGCCAGAAAAGGGCATTGGCTCTCCTGTACCTGGATTTACATAGAGGTGGTTTTAAGATGCCAGATAGGTGCTGCTGGGAACCAAAGTCAGGTTCTTTGCAAGAGCAGCAACTGTCCTTAACCACTGAATCATCTCTCCAGCCCCTAAGCTTTCTTTAGTACAAATGAGACCCACCCATATTTATCCATGCCTGCAGTGTGGCTATACTGTAGGCACCGGGGACATGGTAATAACGGAACAGACGGGGAGGAAGACAGGCAGTCATCACACTCACCAACAGCTACACAACTGTAAACATAAGCATGGTGTGATTGACATAACACGGGCTTACCGTCTGCCAGGAGCAGAGCGCTGTCTGGGAAGCTGGGGGAGTGTTCCAGGTCCCTTTGGGGGGCTGTCTGCTGACTGTCCAGTGGTGGAACTGTAGAAGGCCCAGGGTTGTTAGAGTCACAGCGCTGCAGTGTTTAGAAGTGGCTTCTCCATCACTCTCCAGTTTAGAGACATCAGCCAGCGCTGCTCCACCTCTGTGGAGTCGCAGGGCCTGAGATTTTGCCTTCAAAGTGTTCCTTCTTGGCACCAACATCGCTCTCCTACTGAAAGAGAAACCCCCGTCCATGTTGTCAGACATGCTTAGAATTGTGCGCTCACATCAGCTTCCTGTGTCCACAGCTCCTACAGAACCGTTACTGTGCAAGTTTGCGGATGGAGGACAGAAGAAGAGGCAGAACCCAAACAAGTACATCCCTAATGGGCGGCCCTGGCACAGAGAAGGAGAGGTGAGACTTGTAAGTCCTTTCTTGAAACTTGAGTGTGGCTGTGCCATCCTGAACACTCATGGAAAGCCAGCCCTACAGGGGCATCTTGACTGGACTGCCACACCTCTGAGACAGTCCAGACTAAACCACCCTGTCGGTGCCTTGTCACAAAAAGGCTGTCAGACTTCAGCTGTCTCTGGTGCAAGAGTACTGAGCGTGCCTTCCCTGGGAGGAAGGTAGAGATGGGAAGAGCTACACTGCGCTTCTGTAAAAACGATGACTATGAAGGTGTTTGAGTGTGGAGGTTCAGCTTTCCCAGTAGGTTTTCATTCATCGTAGTCAGGAATCTTTAATGACCTCAACATTAAAATAAATAGTATATTTGTCACCGAGAATTAATTGACCTTTATATTTTGGGTTGTTTTCTTACTGAAAAAATATTGTGTCATACACAGTATTCTCATCATGCTTTCTTCTCCCTACCTCTACACACTGTGTCTCTGTCTCTGTCTCTGTCTCTGTCTCTCTGTCTCTCTCTCTCTCTCTCTCTCTCTCTCTCTCTCAAAAGCAAACAGACAGGCAAACAATCTTTTGAAGCATCCTTTCAAAAAAAAAGATCTTCAATTTCTTAATGCAGCATTGGGCTTCCCTCTTCCTTGTAGCTCAATAAATGTTTTTTATGTTTAAAAAGATCATAAAGACCCCAGAATGTGTGAAGAAAATGTTTTGAACCTGTGCTGTCCAGTGACAGCCGCGTGTGGCCCTCGGCGCATGTGATGTCTGGCTCTATTCCTGGAGGGATTGCTTTCTATTTAATTTTCAGTAGCTCCTTGTGGTAATGGCTGCCGTGTGGGGCAGCACCGCGGAGCTCAATTCTCAGAGTTTGTAAGCATGCTTGGCTAACAGAAACTCGCGATTTTATCCAACGTGACTATTACCCTCATACGCTACGGGGACTCGGATAGACAGTTTCCAAATCGTGCCTTTCTGGATAGATTTTCACGTTTCCTTCTGCTTCCTCTAGGCTGGAATGACACTCACGTATGACCCAACTACGGCTGCTCTCCATAACGGGTATGTCACTAGGATCAATGTGCCGTGGCGTGAGGGACGGTGAAGGTGAAAAAGTGTCGGACATTGTTCCGTGAATGATTCCTTGGAAGGATTACTTAATAAAGGCTTTTGTGTTTGTTCTAGATTTTACACTTCACCATACAGTATTGCCACAAACCGAATGATCAGTCAAACTTCTCTTACACCTTATATTGCATCTCCTGTGTCTGCCTACCAGGTTTGTACTCCAGGGCCCGACAGCAGCGCACTTTGTATCTGCTGCATTCTCACGTGTCTTCAAATGCTGAACAGTTTCAAAATAAAATCTTTGAGTCAAATTTTATGCAGCTTCGCCACCTAGTTTATAATAAGCTGCCTTCTATTTGGTGGAGCGATTTGCTCCTCTGTGTAGGAGAGTGGAAAGCCAGGGAAATGCTTGGGATCATCACATGGTTCTTGAATTGGGATGAACCCGGGTCCTTCCCCCATCGTGTGTCCCCAGGAATAGAAACTTAGGAGAGTCACAGACTGGCGAGCGGATGCATGCTCCTGTCTTTGTTTACTCACTATCAGGAAGCGATTTTTAAAAGGACAGTTAAAACTGCAAACACAGGATCATCTCGAGATTTGAGGTCCTTCCCCCCCACCAAGAAGAAGCCATTAATTAGCTCCCATCTCGTTTTTGCGAGGTGGCTTTACCTTCAACTGTGTTCCCAGCTGAGGAATGAGCCCTCATAAGCTCCCTGTCCCACACTGATCTGATGGTATTCCGGGGTAGCGAGGCACATGAGCCTTTCTCTTCCCGCAGCAGGTGCATTGCCTGGGTCCAGTCAGCATTGTTACTGAGTTCAATTACTGACCTGGGGGCAGTTCCCTTCTGTTGACTGCTGGGATCCGGTGTGACTAAACCTTAGGTTGTTCTTGTTTGTGATACTGAGTTAGATGTTGTCGTCCTGATGTCTCGGGTTAGGGGGCTACAGCATCTGGTCTAGCTGATGTGCTGGTTGATAGCCGTAAGCCTCAGTTTCCTTCATCTTTAAAATGGGAATCGTAGTTTCTCCCTTACGAGCTTGAGAGAGTTCTGAGCACTAAATGAAATTATCAGGAGCTCCACCTAGGACTGGCATAGCATTAATATTCAGTAAGCTAGCAGCGGCAGCATCATACATATTAATGTATTCAGCACTTTTTCAGTAATTCTCAGTATAAGGTAATATCAAAGTTGGCTCTGCTGGAAAAATCTATGAAAATAACATATATAAAGAGAAGAGAAGGCTGTATACCGGAAACGGAGTCTCACACAGAGTCTCACAACGGTGTCTGCCACTGTTAGCCTTCAGGGTCGTCCCGCCCAATCTCCATACCTTTTCTCTCCTTTATCCTCCCTGAGTTACTGCTTCCCTCTGATGTGCCAGTCATCTGGATGCGGTAGTCACTTATTTAAGTCTCTTCGGCTGCTGAGGAGTCACGGATGCCAGTCTGTTCCTTGTCTCTCAGCGAGAGCGGGGGGCTACAGCGTATCTCCTTTCATAAGCAGCGTTTACAGCAAACATTAAGATGTCGTCTCTGGTGATCCGAAAATGGCGATCCGTCATGTCTGCATCGCTAAAAAATAAGGGCACGTGGGAGCTCACTCTAAAGCGCACAAATGACTATCAATTATCATGTTGCTATAGGCTTTTCAGCTCTTACTCCATCTCTCTACCACTGATTTCCCCTTCAAAGCAGTTTGCCTGTCTGTCGTTTGATAGAATAAAAAAAAAAATCAGATCAGTGTTGGGAACCAACAGGATACGGCTAGCTGCGGATAGCCTATCATTTCAAGGCCTCATTTCCTTTTTTGGGAATTCTGTGATTTTTTTTTTGTAAGACCCATGTAGAATTTTTTCCATTTGCCTGACGCTCTGTGTAGCATAACCTCTCAGATGATGGGTGCCTATCCTTATATCGTTAAGTGCCCAGCAGAGGTTGGTGGATGTGCTCCCAAGTAATCCGAGGTCCCTTTAAAATGTTTGCAACAATGTTGTTTGTATACAGTTAGTTTGGGATGGAGTTCTTTTTATTTCAGGTTTTCAAAGAACCAATGGAAAAAAGATAATAGATTATTATTCCCATTTCTTAATTAGGGAGCATTGAGGAATAGTAACTGATAGTGGCTGCTTTCGCTGCTGAGATAAAAACATGGCATTAGATGTCACAGCTCCCTAACCCTATAATACTCTTGAGTGCATAGGCAGTTATGACCATAGAAGCATAAAAAAGTGGGGGACATCAGGCCCAGATCGGGGTTTTCCGGGAGCCGCTCGCCTCTCGTGCTGTGTCTGTAAAGGGCCCACACTCACGTTGGAGTTGGCCTTCTCCACTAAACCGCCATGTGCTTATGCAGTTGGATTTGAGAAGGCGGCGCGGTCCCCCAGTGGGAAAGGCTGCAGTCCAGATAACTGCAATGTTAACAAGGCAGAAGCACTTAACTTTGGTCTGCCTTAGGTGGCAAAGGAAACCAGAGAAAGCAAGTATCGGGGCTCTGCTGTCAAGGTAAATGGCGCTCCATTCTCTCCCATGGCTCTTCCCCGTGTTCTCTCTGTAGAATCTCTGAAGTTAACACTCAGGGACAGGACGCAGGAGGGTTCTGATGCGACCTGGAAAACGGAATGTTTCCTGACAGTTCCGTAGACCTTGAAAAGCCACGGGCATCGAGAAAGCAGACTTCCTCCTCTCTTCCTGGGCAGGGTGTTCGTTTCCTTCCTGCCACAAACCTGGCCCTCACATCTGCTTTCTCAGTTCGGAGGTGGCTGTGTGGATGCCCTTTTTAACTTAACCATTGATGTCAAGATCTGGTTACCTCCCATCTAATATCCTAGGTCTGCATTTCAGACATTCTTCTCCTCACTAACTAGAAATTGTTGAGGACTACACACAATTCCTCAACTTGTTTCCCTCATTATCAAAGAGATTGCATTTGGTTATTCTTCATAAATAGTATGTGCTTGGAGGGTTAGTTTCTAATGAAACGTCTACGATTAATCCTCATTCATCAGTATCCCTAAAACGTAGTTCATATCTTGATTATAACATGTCACTAATTTGGATTGTGTACGTTTTTATTTCCTTTCCTTAGACAGTGTCTTTCTCAAGGGTGACGCCCATACATGCCTTCTGCTCCTTGGCCCCTAATGTTCAGTAACTCCATACTGAGTGGGCAAACTGATATTGGTTCTGAATGATCGTTCCATTTCAATTTAGAGTGACCAGTTGGTCAGGAGCTCTAACTGCCTTAACCATTGTAATAATTGATAGTGTTGTCTCCTTATCTTCCTTCTGTAGATTTTTAACACGATTAAAAAGAATTGTAGAGAATTCGATTATTGTCGCAGAAGAAATCAATGTTTCTTTCAAAATCCTCCCTTTTCTAGGTGCAAAGTCCTTCTTGGATGCAACCTCAACCTTACATCCTACAGCATCCTGTAAGTGTCTCGTGCTAATGACCTTCTATCCTCTAAGTAATCTGTGGTATGTAGCCTGTTGAGTTAAAACCCCTCTACCAAAAGATGGGGGACAAGGGGGTGGAAAAACCCAAACATAGAATATGAAAATGGGCCAGCTTATTATGAAACTTTAAGTCAGTTTTATCTTAAAATGAATTATTGGTAAACATTAATTTCCTTTTTTGAAGTTAAAAATATACCCTATTTGAGGCAAGGTCTTCTACTAAGCCAGTTTGGTAGGATACCATTAGTTGAGTAACTAAATATTTTACAATGTATGGAAAGAAATGGCTTTTTTTTTTACATTCTTTGTGAGTTAGATATAAAGTTCAGGTCCAGGAAGGGCTCTTCATCAGTGTCTCCTAGCCCATCTGTAGAAAGGATAAGCCCTAAGAGAGCAGTGTGTTCCTTGTTAATAACAAATATGATTTCTTCATAAATTTCAACATTGGTTATACTAATGTATATTATTTTTTAAACATTATATTTGATCTTATTGTACAGTTGTATGCCTTTCATACATACATAAAATCCATAGGGTCAAAAGTTATAAACAAGTGTGTAGAACCAACTCACAAATCACTAAAAATGCCCTTGGTGACCCACACACTTGCCACAAAAAGGCTACAGGATTGGCCCTTTAGTTTCTAGTTAACCGGTGCAAATTTGGCATTCTCATATGCAAGAGACATGACAACATTTATAACACAAAAGCCAGATCATTTGTTTAGGAAAAGAACTCAACTCTTGGCCTTAAAATGAGACAGAAATTTCTCTCATGAGTCTCCAATAGTGAACACTATACTGGGAGGCCATGTAGGTAAAAAATAGCAGCGGTCAGTAGCCAAATGATGAACAAGAAATACTGCCACAACCATTCAGATGCACATAAAATGTGTCTTTTGTACCTGTTCTTCTGCACACAAAACACACACATCCGCAAGTATCTACGCATCCTGCACCCCTGTTCATGACGTGCAGCTACTCATTCCCATGGCAGTGTGTGTCCTAATACCTGATGGTATAATTGGAGAAGGTGGAAGTCCGTGCACTTGGGGGACCCTTAGTGTGTAGGGGTGCCTGTAGATGAGGAGGGAGGATCAGGAAACCCATTCCCCACCATCTAGACTTTGCGTCGTTTTTGTTGCTCTGTGCTTTTTGATGTTGTGCCTTAAAAATGAAGCGTATCCTTTTTTTTTTCTCATGAATTTAGAGACAAGGACTGCATATATTTTAATTGAACTCTTTGAGGAGACTTGTGTGACTGTTCTCCACCCAGATTCAAAACTGTATGAAACGCCTGCTTGTGCCCTGAACTGGTATCTGATCATTAGTAAACGCCAGTGTGTTTCAGGGCAACCAGCTACAGTGATCTCAAACCACATACGTGTTCATAATTATGGAGTAAAACAGAATACTAGTGCGCTATAACAGATGATTGCAAAAATGAGAAGAATGATAGAAATCCACCGATTATGTAGAGAAATTTAGACAAAGGTCCGAACAATTCCATTGTGGTTGCTATAGCATCACTGTGGCATCATCTAGCCATTAGGATCGATGGCAGCAAGGCAGTTACCATTTCCAGTAGAAAAACTAAGTTATAAGACCTCAAAGTAGGCAATTATTCGTGTTCTCTGATGCAAAATCTAGCTTCCAGTTAGATACTGCTAATGCTGGTTCTGTTAGAAAGATCATAGGAGTGATCTTTTTTCCTTTCCTGTTTTCTTATATACATTTAATTGAATTGTTGATGGCAAAAAAAAAAAAAATCCAAGCAAAATTTCCAAGCAAAAAAAAGTGAGCATGGAACTGGAGTGGAATTACCAAGATTGGCTTCCCAGGCATGGGACAGGAAGTTCTGAAAAATACTCAGAAATGAAGAACCCAGAATGAAAATGGTCCTACCTACTTAATCTCGAACCAGATGACTACGTACAAAACATTTAAACAAGCTGCTATATTGACCACCTATCTGCTGCTGCTGCTGTTGTTTGTTTTTTTTGGGGGGGGGGGGGGGGGGCTGTAGAAAGCAAAAGCGGTTTCTCCCCATCCCCAACATCTGGCAGCCCTGGAAAGCAGTTGTCCTCAGTCTATTTGATGCCACAGCCCTTTCTGCTGGCCTGTCTGGCTTTTCAGTTAGGGCAGGCAGAACACAGGATTTCAGTGGGATGAAATAGCACCGCTGCTTCCTCTCAAGGCTTGGTGAAAGTTTCAGGAAAGCAATCTGGGAGATTTGGGGTAGCTGTTCAGGGTACCTCTTGTAAGTTTGAAGGAGGTTATGTTTGCCTCAACACAGGGTTTTCCTTTGCAAATTTTAGCTGCAGAATCTTAATTCTCCCTCAATTTCTATCTCTTCTCCCCTTCCCAGGGTGCCGTGTTAACTCCCTCAATGGAACACACCATGTCACTACAGCCAGCTTCTATGATCAGCCCTCTGGCCCAGCAAATGAGTCATCTGTCACTAGGCAGCACCGGAACAGTAGGTGGCAGATTAATACCCTGTGCTTTTGCAAATGGAAGAAAGTGAATTTAAGGAAGTTTGCGTCTTCCCTAATGAAAGTATAGGCTTGGGAGGGGTGGGGGTGACAAAGATTGTGTCCAGCCCCCTGCCCTATCTGGCATTGCCTCCCACAAAGTCAGATAGAACTCACATTATTCTTGATGAGTTGATGACCTGTAAGCTCATCTGTGGATACGGCTCCCTCACCCACCTAGCACCCACGCACGCCCATGTCTAGCTTTTACACGTTCCAAGAGACAGGTCACAGAGGGGAAGATGCACAGGTCGCAGAGGATGCGCAGTGCCCCATTTGTTCTTCCATGCAGTGTTGCAGCGCTGAATTGCAGGTTTTTTAAAGACGTGCTTTCTTACACCCCCAGGAACCTGCCGGCTTAGAAGGCAGAATCAGCACTAGGCCAACTGTAAAAGATGGACAGCGGCGTTCAGCTCAGCCTGCGTTTGTGGCGGCTGAAGGGGGCAAAGGGCACTGTGTTTTCCCTCCTGTTCTGCAAACCAGCAACAGCTTCTCATGAAAGTGAATCCAGGACAATACGCAGCCCAGAAATAGGCTGCCTGGCTTTAGGAAATGAGAGTGCTGAATGAGACCAAGTGGGGCTCCCTGGCCACATCTTCAGGGGCCTGCTCACAGTCTCTTCAAGTCTCCCTACACAGATAGTATGAGGCATCAACTCAGGGGGTGACCAAAAAATAGCGTGGCCTCTTGAGAGATCTTTATGACACCCTGATGATACTGAATTACTGTAGATGAGAAGTATTAATGGCCTTCACATGGGCAGGTTTTTAGTGTTTTTTTTTTTTGGTAGATTCAAAGAAACATGGCATTTTTTATTTGACCTTCCAATGACATAGTCATGTGCACTAATTAAGCTTTGAGGGGAACCCATATAAATTTATTCTCTGCGACTTTCAAGTACTCTTCAGCCAGCTCAGACCCCGACCCCTGCCACCCAGAAATCTGAATGTTGCATGGCTTGCTGCTGCACACCCTGATCACCTTCTCCTTTCCAGTACATGCCTGCGACGTCAGCCATGCAAGGAGCCTATTTGCCACAGTATACACACATGCAGACGGCGGCAGTTCCCGTTGAGGTTCGTATAGAGCGTCTGAGCGGCCATTGCGGCAATGGGTAGTTTTACATCTGACTCATTGAAACAGAACAACAACAACAACAAAAACCTATCAGGAGTCAACTATTTTATCAAGGCATAATAGAACATGCCTGTTATTCCCAGCACCAGAGAAGCTGAGGCAAGAGCATCCAAGAGTTCAGGCCAGCTTCGGCTGTATAGCTAAAGATGTGAGTCTAGAAAGAGTATACACGTAGTATTATTTTCCAACTGTAAAATACTCCTTATGCAAATTAGTATGGCAACATCCAGATACATTGTAGCCCATACTTCCCCCAAATAACTTTGCAGTCTCATAGCACATGTCATAGGCTTCAAGACTTTGTCTTGTTACCCCCCAAATGATACGTACAGACACATTAAGATAAAATTGGAGTTTGTAATTCTAGTCCTAAAGATTGAACCAATGGGAAGACTCACAGAAAGACACTGGCCATAAGTCAGATGATGGAAAAAAGAAAACCTGGTGTCTCTAAGTGACAACAAGCATGAGAAGCAACCCTCCCTTTTTTTTTTTTTTTAATAGCTAACTGCTCTGGGTTATTAGCTTGGAATATATTGCATTTGTAGAAGACTGGCGTTGAATTATGAATGGACAGGAAGCATAGGATTGTCTTGCAGAGTATTCTCAAGAATCCAAGGAAGTTTATCAGTCCTGTTATCATACCCACTCAGCAGATCCCAAAGGTTCTTGAGAACTATGGTTGTAGCATTTACATGATCATACATCTTTGAAGAGTCACGAGTGCCTGAACCCATGGATTTTTATATGCAGTTCTCCATAACATGTAACAATGGAAAACAAAAATGTGCCCTGTAACTATTTCAGCAAGGCCTGATCATCTTTCAGACACAGACGGTGTGAACTGAGACAAGACAAAAATATCCAGACTACTCTGGCTTTCTGTTTTATTGCTGATTTATTCTTATTTTAGGAGAGGTACAACCAGGACCTCTCTCATGCCAGGCAAATGTTCTGCTGTTGAGCTATGTCCAAGTCCCTTTTAAAATCGGGACCTCGTTCTGTAAGCCAGGCAGGCTGTGAACGTGCGCCCTCTGCTTCCCCTCTCCAGTAGCTGAGGTTACAGGCCCTGCTTCCATGTACTGAGCTGAGTCACACTTTCTAGCATATAAATATGGGAAAGTTTGATTGTGAGGTGTGGTGGATGGCTTGGGGACGGGGGTGGGGGGGAGAAGGCTGTGACGTGCAACATTTGCACACTGTGTCTCAGACTCTAAAAATCTGAGAATACTGAATTATAAACTATATCTAGCTCCCAGGAGACGGAGCCAAGAAATTTCTTTGATCAATATTTACGTTAAACATTTAGACGGGAGGTTCTTGGGCTTTGTCATATTTCAGAGCATTAGGGTAATGATTAGCCTTAGAAGCTCTGTTTGACTTGAAGAAATTCACTTTGAAGAGTGTTTGTAATAAGGTGCATGTCCTTGGACTCGGGCCGCGGCAGCCGAGTCACAGTCCCATGCGTTCTCATGCGTTCTGCTTTGTTGTAGGAAGCAAGTAGCCAGCAGCAGGTGGCTGTGGAGGCATCCAATGACCATTCTCCATATACCTTTCAACACAATAAGTAACTGTGAGGTATGAGGGAAAGGGCTACCTAACTGTAGGGCTCCTAGGAAGCAGTCAGGGGTACTTTTATCAAATGATGCCTAGAAAAACGCAGATTTAACGTGTTTATGAATTTACAGACTCTGTCTGGATAAGGACCAATGCTTTATATTGAAATCAAATCTGTATTTCCTCTACCCCAAAGTCATAATATATAAAGCATCATAGAACATTAATTTCCAAAATCATCCTATAAGAGAAGCATCCTGTTTATATCCCTTAAATACTCACTAAGGAGATACAGCATAAGACGTTGCTTAATCGAGTCTCACAAGGTCATCCACACCTTGACTAGGAATTCAGATTGCTGGTATCCTCAGAACTAGAGGTCCTATTACCAGCTCTCAGTGGGGTCACAGATTTCCAACTTCACTTTACCACATGTATTTCAGAAAAGCAACTCTATGTGGGATCCGCTCTCTGGGCTGTCTTGTAACAATATGTGTTGTTGATCTCACACCAGTGAAAGCTGTGCGGAGTTGGCCCTGGCTGCCTTAGAGAAGAAAGTATCCTGCAAGTCCCAAACTTGAAAGGGGGACTCCAGGAGTTGAAAGTGACCCTCAGACCCCCAGCTTATGTCCCTTGGTCTCACCATGGATGAGCGCAGTCTTGTTCAAACATTTAATCTCTTTCAAATGAAAGCTGATGAAGCCCTGTGGCGTGTTTGTTATGTCAGCAAAGACATGGGTCTTTTATCTTTCTCTTGCAGATATACCGAAGGGAGTTCTTACATGAAGAAGGGTGTGAAGGCTGAACAATCATGGATTTTTCTGATCAATTGTGCTTTAGGAAATTATTGACAGTTTTGCACAGGTTCTTGAAAACGTTATTTATAATGAAATCAACTAAAACTATTTTTGCTATAAGTTCTATAAGGTGCATAAAACCCTTAAATTCATCTAGTAGCTGTTCCCCTGAACAGGTTTATTTTAGTAAAAAACAAAAACAAAAACAAAAAAAAAAAAACAAAAAAAATCAAAGATTTTTATCAAATATAATGATGCAAAAAAGAAAAAAAAAAGAGAGAGAAAACGAAAACTTCAATTTTCTGGGTATGCACAAAGACCACGAAGACTTATCCAAGTGCATGACCGGATTTTTGTGGTTTTGTTCATTTTGTGTTTAATTTGTCTTTTTTTTTTTCGGCTGTATGAAATGGGCTTCTGAAGTTCCGATTGTCTCACTGCGCCCATGGTGTTCTGTGCTTGCGGTGCGTGTGTCGCTGTGACTCGGTGTCGCCCTCGATGTCTCTCCTTAGCTTTCCATTTTTTTTTCTTTCGACGTAGTGTGACGTGTCTTATCCTTTTCTATGAATTCCAATTTGCCTTAACTCTTTTGATGCTGTAGCTGTTTCAGTAAAGTTAGTTCAAACTAATGGTGTAGAATGCTTTGACCAAATGGGCTGGTCTAGTACGCCTTGTAAAAAAAAAAAAACTGCAGCATAGGGCTTTTAAAAGGTAGTCAATAAAAGTTGCTGAAATTTTGGCTTTTTTAAATATGTAGTAGGTGTTTTTAATGATTTTTTTTTTCACGTAACAGTGTATAAGGTAGCAGAGTGCAAGAAGGGAGAACTGTCTCGTGTGAAACACATTTTCTGACGGGGGGGACTTTTAATAGGGTAAACCATTTGTAAGGCTGCACACCGACAGTTTCTTCTGCTAGTTTTGACCAGTTTAGGATATCTGCTGTATGATGCAATGTAAAGTCTTTTTTGCCTTTTTTTCAGGAAGAAAAAAAAAAACTTAACGACGTTCTAGATTTAGCTTAGGTAGCTTTGGCGGTGGGGGTGGGGGTGGGGGAGGGGAGTCACCGAATGTTTTGTCCTTTATACTAACGATAGTGCTTTAGAACGAGAACCATGCCTGTGATCTGGCAAACAGAGGGGG
>NW_026067899.1:10551261-10750006 GCF_014885135.2 Alexandromys fortis
AACAAGAATTTCTCTTCAAACCTGAGCTGAGATATGAACAGAAGAAAAATGATTGGCTACTAGCTCTCTCTCTCTCGCTCGCTCTCTCTCTATTAGGTAAATCTGAAAAACTAAAAAATGACTTGGCACTTTTAAAGGTAACTTCACCAAAGACCGAAGAGCCAGTAGCCAGTAACTCCACCTTGTCTCAGCATCCCATTTTCTCTGCTCTTTAATTTTTGCCGGACCAGTTTGCGGTTAGGAGAACGTGCCTTTTTTGTACCTTTGCATTAGGTTTTATAATTTTAACTGATGTATGGACTCACAGAGACAAATTTAAAAAAAAAATTAAAAAAAAAAAGCATGAAGGAAGATTTGAACCCAAGCCGTGCCACACTTTCCGTCGTCACTACAGGTGTTTAAGTGTAAAGAAAACCAACTTTGAAACTATGAAATTCCTGATTCATAAACAGTTATTTCTACTTTAGTACATATGAGATAAGTCATTGTTATTAATGCTCTTTTATTATGGCAATTGCATACGTTTTAAAAGCAATGGTAAATTAAGTTGTCTTCCAAAACTGTGTACTTGTCTGGTCAGCTGTGTATGATCAGTTATCTACCTCAGAGGCTATTTCTTTTTGTGCTGGGACAGGTTGCTGGCCCTCCCTGTTTCCACCGACCAAATCCTCCTAGCTCGGGAGCTAGGGCTAAGCAGTTGCTTCTTTTGAGTATTTTTTAGTTCTTAAATTTTATTGCTCGTATTTGATGATAGATGTCAGTGACATTTCATAGTTTCAAACGTCCTTGCTGCTCTGAGAAGTGTAGATTCTAGTGAAAATTACATAGTCATAAGAGAAATGAGAAATGTGTTTTGTTCCTGTTTCCTTTTTTTGTTTTTCGGGTTTTTTTTTTTTAATTTTGTTTTGTTTTTTTGAAGAAGTTGTGGTATTATTGGTTCTATGCTCCCTAAAACATTGTGCTTTGTGGAAGTCCAGACTGAATGCAGCGCCCTCCGCGTCTCCGTGTACCTACTATGTTTATCAGCCCGGGACTCTCACTACTTGATATGTTTTCCATTACTTAAGACAGAAAGAGGATAGCTCAGTCAGTAGGGGAGGGGAAATCTGCTGCTAGGTTTGTCTGAACTAAGTGCCATACTCGTCTGGGTCAGATTTGGGAAACAACCTCTGTACATACTAAAAAAAGAAAAGAAAAAGTCAGTTAAACATCACATAGTAGACAGCCATTAAATTATAAAAAAAAAGTTAATTTATGAAGAAAGACCTTTTGTACAGATTGAAAAAAAGATTTTCATAGAGATATCTATATGATCAAGAGAGTTAATTTTTTATTTTTGTTCTACTAGTGCTACATACTTGCCAGCGGTGACTTATTTACCGCTTCAAGATGACTCTGTAGTTTTCTTTCCTGGGACTTGTTAAAACGCCAAAAGACATTTTTGAACTGTACATTTGATCAGATTGTTAGCTTTTTCTGTTTCATTTCTTTTGAGAACCTTTGAATAAAAACATCTGAAACTCTAGTCTCCCGGTCCTTCTTTTGTAAGTAGATAAAGCCCACATCTCTGCTGATTCAGCCTCAGCCCAGGAGAGTGGCTCAGAAGTCAGCTGAAAATGACGTCAGATTCCATATGACTGTGTCAAAAACGCATTTTCTCCAAAGGGACTGAGAAACCTTCCCTGTGACCACTTGCTTAAATCTGTGCTGTGACCTTAAACGTCACATCTCACCTTGGCATAAGTCCAGACAAAACTACCCGACCCTTTGTCTGCTTGGGGGTTTCGGGTTGGTTTACGGTATTGGTAACAACCCTGGGCCTCTGACAACCTACGCGCATGCTCTTGCATGGGTCCTCAGCCCCTGATAAAACTAAAAACATCAGGTCCCCTTCCATTGTTTAGAACAGAATCCTGTGTGCAGCCAACACAAACGTGTCAAAATGATCTCATCCCATTAAGCAATATAGCCTTTAAAAATTGAGCTCTCTTTACTGTTACCAGATGGCATTCATGGAGTGGGGGAGGGAGGAGCTCTCTTTTCCCTCCCTCCCTTGCTTTACTGGAGGTATGTAATACAGAAAATTGACTCCTACCCAAAGTGGATCAAATGTTTTAATGGAGTTTGCATAGTATTGTCTGTGCGTTGGCTCACCATAGTGGTTAAAGGAGGGAATAAGAAAAAGCTCCACATTTTTATAGCTATTTATATATTTGTTGTGTATATGTTCGGTTGAAGGCTGTTCATGCAGCACAGCACACGTGGTGGTCAGAGGACAGCTCGTGTGAGTTCTCCCTCTCTTCTCCTCCTGCCCTGCCTCCTCCCTTCTCTCCCCTCCCATGTAATCTTGGATCAGGTTCAGGTCCTGAGGCTGGACTGCAAGGTCCTTACTCACTGCAGCATCTTGTGGGCCCTCCCTTTATTTCTGAATGGTTCCTGCAGCCCCTGGAGTGCAGAATGAGTTAGATAAGAGACCTGCCACGCTGAGAAATCCCCTTGAGGAGAAGCAGCATGTCCCCTTTGGTGCTGACCAGTACTTCAAAGACAGAGGTATCACAGCATAGGGTAAGCATGGTGTCAGACAGAAGGGGCATCTGTCAGACAGAATGTAAGCCATAGGCCCTACCCTGGCCTCGCCTAGCGTGTGTGCATACTAACCACACACTTCTGTGTCCTTCCCTGTGAATATGGCAGAGGTCACAGGAGGCACCCAGTTACCTGGCACCTTGGGGCTTTGTTAACCTTCGTTAACCTTTTCTTTGTTCTAGTGTTTGTCTCAAGCTCCATGGGTATCCGCCTGACTACATTGGATAGTCATCCCTTGATATCTGCTGCGGGGGATGGATTCTAGGACTCCACAGAGGCCCAGACCCACACAAACTTAAAAGTCCCTTAAATAATAAATTTGTGTAGTATTTACATATAACTGCCTATACAGAGTTGTCACTAGATCGTGTATGATAGCTAATGTAATATAATGCTCTCTGATAGTTACTATAATGATGGGAAAATAGTCCATACATGTGTAGTGCAGAGGCTTTATTCCCCCCAAAATATTTTCCATCAAGAACTGGTTAACTCTACACACGCAGAATGCATGGGTACAGGGGCTATCCCCTTACAGAGGTTCCTAAACACTCTTAGGAAAACCTCTTCTCTGTAAATGGAACTTGACCTAGTGACATGCTGGCTCAGTAAACAGAAGGGGCAGACCTTTCGTGGATAAACTAAACTTTGCCGAAAGGTTAACTGGTTTCAACATGAGCTCTTAGTCTGAGAAGTGGGAAGGTGGACCTGTGGGTTGGAAGAAAGTAATCGTACAGTTACCCTCTGTATGATTGCTGCCTAGAGTCCCAGTCACCCCAGCATCCATGCCCTTCATGAGTAGTGGCTCTCTCTGTCCAGTGCAGTGTGAAGACTATAATTCTACGTCTTGAATTGCATGCAGTATCGATGGGAGAAAGGCGAGGCTCCCTAGCCTGTCCGGCCGTTTAAATGCTGCCGCCCAAATGACAGTAGCCTCTCCCCACCAGCATAACCAAAAAGGGGAAAGAGTCAGTAACATTGTTACAAAGATCATCAAGCTATCATATCCTCCCTTTCCCCAAGACGCTTGGGATGTCCACTAGCTAGAAGAAGGCAGAGGACTCTGAACTTGAATTTGAGGAAAGCCAGACAGTTTCTTGCCCTCAAATAGCAAGCCAGTAAGATAAGCATCCTCAGCCATGGCTGGGTACAGGCTGGTGATCGTGTGCCCTATGACTGTGGGTGCATCGGTCAGGATGCAGGGTCATCTGGGGTCACACTGGCCCAGCTGGGAGGTGTGTGTGCATAGCCTTCAGGAGGATCAGCTGTTCAGCAGTGGAACGCCAGTCCTCAGGCTCCAGAGTGTCTCGGGCACTCAGGCCTGATCTCTGTAGGGTAAGATCATGTTTGAGCTGGAGCCACTAGAGGGAGGATTTTATTACTCAGCCTTCAGTGCGAGCCCAGAAAGAGCCAAGGCACAGCGAGTGCAAATTGCAAGGCTACCTGCCAGCCAATGTTTAATGCCTCAAAGCATACACTGCTAGAGCCTAAACACATGTTATATAGGTCTCAGAGATGGGGACAAGAATACAGCAGTGACGGGTGGAACTTCTAAGGCTCAAGGACACCAAGAGACAATAGAAGAAGCCTCCAGCCTGGTCCAACCACATAGCTGGGCTCTCATAAATCTCCCTAAGCTACTCAGAATGAGAAGCAGGTCTTGGTGGCTTAAACACAAACTCCAGTGCTATTCATTCTTGTAAAGTACGCAACTCAAAGGTAAAGATGCGATCTAGGGCATTCCATCATTTATACAGACATCATAAAGGAGAACAGGCAACCCCCCCCCCCGGTACCTCTAAAGCTGTCCACCTACTTGAACACCGTTATTGATGCTTTCCCACACCTCACGGACTATCTCTTGATAATAATCCTCAAACCTGTTTGCCAAGCTATAACTGTTGGCCGTTTCAACTCCCACCTTTGGATCTACCAACTGGAATAAGCCGGAAATCTGCTCCAGAAGTCAGTCAGTCGTTCTGACGAGTACAGCTGTCACTTAGCAGCTCCATACTTCTCTGGGTTGAACTTCCCCTCTCAGTTTAACTGCCTCCCTCACCTCTGGCTGCACCCTCAACAGCTCACCGTCCACAGGTACCTCAGCTGAGGGCACTCCCCGGACCACAGGGAGTGGCCTCGGGCTTCACCTGTCTCCCCTGACAGGCTCAACCTTCAGACACAGGAGAGTTTCCTTCCTGACTTCCCTGGAGGGCATAGAAGAGTCTTAAATATGTCTCAAAGTGGCAATGTCACAAGACAACAAAAGCAGGCGCTAAGTAAGTGTGGGGGTCCTGAGGGACTAAGACCCTGTCAGCATTTCCCCTGAGAAGCTCTTCCACACTAACCCATTTCCTGTTACTGATCAGAATCACCCCAGAATGCTCATTGCTTCCCAGACCTTGTGAGAAAGCCAAATAGTTCTGCTCTTGCCAACATGAGACTTGGAGCAAATGTCCGGAGAGTTGGCCGTTCCTTGACAGTCCTGCTCTGAAGATACCCACATAACAAGACGTTTTGTCTGTTTTTGTATTTAAGCGAGCAGCATATGGGATACTTTCCACAAGGCATCTTGATTTTTTTTTAACTGGTGATCATTTGCTCCCAATTGCTAGATTGTGGATCAGCAAATACTTGCAATAGTTCTTGAATACCTATTTATTGAATAGGCTTTTTCTTAAGGGGCATGTTGAAGGACTGTTCACTACAAGTGATTCTAGGAGGTTATAGATTCATATCAGTGCTGAAATACAGGTTCTAGCTAAATGCTCTTATGTCATGTACTTCATCTCTCTTAGAGCCCATTGCTTTCACTTTGAAGGACAAAAATCTCACAAACGTTCAGAACCTTCATTCACTTCTGCGTTCCACTCTTTAAGCAAGCGCGCACACACATACACACACGGTGGAAGTGTGCACAAGCTCACAATCCTTCTAGTGACTTAGCATTTCGTACTACTCTGAGGATGCTGTCGAGGCTCTCTTACCTGAAGCAGCAGCTCAAGGCTGTCACTGCATTGCACATTTGGGTAAGAGGCCCTTCCTGTAACCAGTGCCCTGGAGAGCAAGGAAACCACTGCACCTTTCCTGGGATCCCCACAAATGAGAGTGCGACTCTGTTACCAGCCAGCAGACCCTTGGGAGCTGAGAACAGAGGCTCCTGAGTGGCCTGCTGTCAAACACTGTGAGCATCCGTCCTCGTCCCTTCTCCTTAATTAGAGAGAGGGTTCTGTTGCCATACTGTATCTTTCCACCGGGATGTCATTTGATGTAGTAAATATTTAAGTTTTCTTCAAACGCCAAAGTCCCAAGTACACTACAAAGAACTTCTCTGATTTATTTGAAAGCAAATTCCTGGCCTATGGGTCCACACAAAGGACATCCTGTATGATCCCCATTCAACTATGAAAATACGGGAAGTAATGTTTTACCACTGATAAACCCTCAGCCCACAGAGTTTCACCAGTGATTCTGGTTTCATTCTTTGTTGCACAAAGGTCCAGCTGGAAATCACACAGGGCAGTCAGTCACACAGTGCAGTCACTTGTCCCATTTTTATTTTCTCTCAGTCTGAAGTAGCTCATCCATCTGGCCTGACTCTCATCACTTCAACACAATTGAGGATTATAGACCAGCCCCTTGGGGACATAGCCTCCAACTTGTGTATGACATTTCTGGGTCATCCACACTGGCAGGATTACTACCAAGGAAAGCTGGGTCCCATCGAGAAAGCATAATGTCAACTCACTTTGTTTCCAATGAAGTCCCGCTTCTCACTTAGCCACAGTGACATCTGCCAGGCATTGTGCTCTGAAGGTACCCTGGGCTACTTGGAATCTAAAAGTATCATATGGGGAAGTACTTTGGAAATGTTCCTATCCTGTTACTCATTCCCTCGTCTGTATGAGTAGGGGTTGAGGTTCCCTTATTTTATTCAATGGTTTAAGCAGTTGTGCTTTCAATAGCCAGATCGTCCCATTTGGCCAGTGCGGCCAGCTACTGTGTCTTTCAGATATGCCCAGTCATTGTGTGAGCACTGCCTCTCTTTCTGGTCTGTCTTGGTTGTTCCCTGCCCCAGGTAGATGATCCATTTCTCTCAACTTCTTTGCAGAAGTTAGCATTTAGATGCTAAGATCTGGGCCTGTAACTGTTTGTTCCCAACATATCACTGATCCTTGACACTGAACAGAACAGAGGGAGTCCATGCACACCTTACTGAACACGTTAGAAAACATGAATTTCCACCTCCATACTGCTGGTTTCAAACCAACACCACAGTATTCGCTCTCCTCTTCATTGTTACCTTTCTTTTATTCTGAACTCTGGGAAACCTGGGATCCTTGATACACGTGTCCATTTGATCAATCCCCCTGTCTCACCAGTCTCCCATCTCTTACTTCCTAAATGGCCTCAGGCTCCACCTCCTCCCCCTGTGGAGCCAGACTCCCTCTGCAGCCAGAGCAAGCAGCTGGGCGGGGCTCTACTCTATGGTGTCACATGAGTGCCCTCTGGTGTAAGCTAGTGGACGTCTGCTTATCTCTGTCACGTGAAAAAGAGTAAGGTTGGAGCAGCCAGTGAGCAGGAAAGGGGACAGCAGGAAACCCAGAGAGGAAACATAAAGAAGTAAGAAGGAGAGAGAGAACAGAAACAAAAGAGATGCCAACTGAGGGAAGGTTCCAAAGTGCTTGCCAGGCTGGGAAATGCCAGAATAAGTACAGGAGGGAAAGAAGATGCAATGAGCTGTTGATTCCCACTGCTCCCAGAGCTGTGACCTTGCAATAAAGTCTTAGCCATCAACCTCTTTCTTTTGAAGGAAGTGCCATGTCTCTAAGATACCAGCAGGGAGTTGCCCTTTCTGAGACTGTAAAGTCAAGTCCTGCACTGATCTCCAGAAAGACCCAGGCATTCCTGGACTTCTCTCTCCAGTAAAATCCCTCCAAGAACCAGAGCCTCACAACACATGAGGACGTTCTCACTAATCAAACCTCTTCATTCAGCATGCGTTGTTGTTTTTGAATATTACAATAATTATATTTTAATTGTATCTTGTTAAACTGAGGAAGAGGAAGAATAAAAATAAAACCAATCTTGAAAATTACTTTTTTTTATCTTGTATGCATTTATATCAGTATGCATGTGTATGTGCAGTATGCATGCATGTGTATGCAGTATGCATGTGTGTATACTATGCCTTGTGTGTGCACAGTATGCATGCATGTGTGTGTGCAGTGTGCATGCATGTGTGTGTGCAGTGTGCAGGCATGTGTATGCAGTATGCAGGTGTGTGTATACTATGCCTTGTGTGTGTACAGTATGCATGCATGTGCGTGTGCAGTGTGCATTCATGTGTGTGCATGCATGTGTATGCAGTATGCAGGTGTGTGTATACTATGCCTTGTGTGTGCACAGTATACATACATATATATGTATATATATGCAGTATGTATGTGTATGTGTGTGCACCGTATGCTTGTGTGTCTGTGCAGCTGTGAGTATGGAGTTCAGAAGTCAGCCCCTGGAATGTTTGTCACATCCATAGGAAATAGTGACTTTCCTCCAATGGAATTTATCCGATCTGGTTGCCATCCCACTTGGCCTGCTGTACAACTCAGGCCAGGACTAAAAACCCATTTCTCTCCATGTTCCTACCTCCTGCTTCAGCTCCCCCTAGTGGAGTCTGGCATCTTACCATTCTCCTCAGCTCAGTGACCACCTTGCCATTTATGTCTTTGCTTCTTTAAATGCCACACCCTTGCCACAAGCAACTTTTGCTAAGTATATTACATATCCACAGCTTATTTTTGTTGTTATATAGTAGCCCATTGGGTACCACTTTACTGTTGCCAGATTGTGGTTCTCTCCAGTCAGTAAACACAGTGACAAAAACTTGCACACATCTGGTACATCTGCACATGTTTCTATAGCATTCCTGACTTGAAGAGTACAAGTGTTAGATCATGGGGCAGGCCTAGCTTTTCCTCTACAAAATTATATAAAGTATCTCTAGAATAGCAATCATTCCAAGGTTAGATACAATACTTCTCTTTCTTGCAAGAAATGTCTCTTTTTGACACACAAAGAACAGACGCGCTCAGTGATGGGTAAAAATGAACAGTGAACGAGGAACCCTATCTTGGAGAAGACTAGCCTTCATGTGCAGGGTGAGGCAAGGTGCTGAGCCCAAGGTGTAGTGAGTATGAACGAGCTTCTATGCAGGCCTATCTGTCCCCTCTGTGAGCACCACAAAAGGTGCTTTCTCTTCCTAAAGAGAAGAGGCTCTAGAAATACAGATGCGCTTCCCAGTTAAGGGGCTCCAGTACCTCGGTTCATGTCCCAACAGCTCCCACAGACAGTCACAAGAGCTGTAGAGCTGACCAGGCTACTGCTGGGCTCACTTACTCCTCACAGTCCACCCCAGCCCCTGGCCTGGAGAAAATCACCTTCTAGTCTTCTAGAGGCTTCCACAACTCGGCCAGTCTCAGGTTTAAGTCCCAACAAGAGCCTCCGTGTGCTAATGTTACCACTGCGTGGGTGTGGTGGTGGAACATTCTCGTCGACTCTTGACTCATGGTTCACCAGCAGAAACAAGGGACGGAGGAGGCTGGAGAAAGAGCACCTGGGTACCTGTATGTCTTCCTCCTTTTCAGTTTTGGGAAACCAGGGCCTTGCCTTACTCCTCAGTGTAAGTGGGACTTACTTTCTAGTCCAGCTAATGCCCTGCCAATTTTCTACACTGCCACTAAACATCCGCCAGGGGTGGACAAGAGCCCCTGCTCTCAGGATTCCCTATCTCATCTGCCAGAAAGTTGTCAGAGACACACTACAATGGCCCTATGAGCTGTGCCCCTGCAGCGGTGTGGTCCCAGCTGTCTCCAAAGTTACAGGCTGCTTAAATATTTAAAACAATGTTTCTACCAATGATGGTCCATTCTTTAAATTAGGTTGTCAGGGCCACTAACAAGAAACAGTGATTGAAATTAACATTAATTACTAGCTTTTAGCATAAAATGTACCATATATACTTATTTAACTTCAGAACTGCCAGCCAAAGGAGTTTGAGTTTTTAAAAGAAAAAAAAAAATACCTAGTGAGGAATTTGGATTACATCATGGCTTAACGATCCCCCCCCCACACACACACACACACCATGTAGAGCTAAGAAGCTACACATTGAAGAACACAAGAACAAGGAATTCACAAAAATCTACTCAGGTTGTTCATTATAGAGATTGGCCTTATGACTTCCGGGGTATTGCTTGCCAACCTAAGCCCATGGTCAGGGTGTTGCAGAGCCAAGCAGCGTGTGTTTAGTTACATAGGATGAGCAGGGAAGCACTGGAAGCTATATACACAAAAGAAAGATTTTAAAACGTGCCTGACCAGTAGGAGGCACATGTTTTCCATGTCTGCTTACAACAGAAGTCTGTCTCTAAATTCTCACAGGTCGGAGCCGGTGCTGTTGACCGTGCCCCACAAAGCCAGCCGCACCACTCAGAACACTCCATTCCTTCTTTCTAGGCCCGTTGGGTAGAATGCTCCTAAATGTGCTTCCCAAGCCGACCATGACAGTTGCGACTGAGACATACTCTGAGCGTGGTTAACGCACTCCGAGTGTGGGCAGCACCGTCCCATGGGCTGCATGGGACGGCTGAATAAGATGCAGGAAGAGGAGCAAGGTGGCAGAGCAGCAGCATCCGTGTCCCTGCTTCTCGCCTGCCCCAGCTGCCTCGGGCTTCTGCTGCCAAGCCTTTCCCCTGCGATGGACTCGACCCTCAACCAGGGAGCCAGGTAAGTCCTTCCTTCATTTGTTTTGGTCAGGTATCCTGTCTCTGCCACAAGAAAGGGAACTAGCAGAGCCTTGTATGCTGCCTCCGCTATAGAATCCTATGGATTACTCTGTTCTCGGCATCCCAGAGGACTGACTTTCAAGGTGACCTTGGACAACCTCACTTGCCTGCTGGGTGTGTCCAGCAGGAGGTACCAAGAGGCTGCAAGGTGGGTAGAAGAAAAGGAACAGTTGCTAAGACATGATTGCTCAGGCTCCCTCTCTGTGGTGTCCCTGTAGAACTGAACTGTATCCCATCCCATTCCTATGCTGAACTCAATCCCCAGAACCTAAGAATATGGCTGAAACTGGAAACTGGACCTAGCCCTCAGGACTTCAGAATGTGACCGACGCTGAAAATAGAATCCTAGTGCCCCAGAACATAGTTGTGTCTAAAATTGTCCTTAACCCCCAGTACTTCAGGGTGTTATGACATCTGGAGAGAGGCAGATGAGTTAAAATAAGATCACTAGGCATGCCTTCATCCAGGGTAACTAGAAGTCCTATAACAGTGGGAAATGTGGACACAGAGACAAACCCAGTGGACAATCACACAAAGGCACACGGGAAAGCCAATAACGGAAGAGTCCTCAGAAGAAACCAACCTGCCAGAACCTTACCTCTGGGGTCCACGTCTCCAGAACTTTGGGAAAATTGAGTTCCATTGCTTAAGCCGTCAAGCTCCAGTGCCTGTTTTGGGAGCCAGAGCAGACTAAGACAGTTCCTGTAACCAAGGTCACATCCCCTGGTCATGGTTTCCTCAGGAGTTGTGAGCTCTTGCCTTTTCCCCTTTGAGTTTGAGGAGGACAGTGGGGCTCCCTATTACTTCCTGTTTCTCTGAACTGGGGGCCCAGCCTTGGTAGCGGCTTCACTTGCCATGGATTTTCAGTAGTCCACTGTCACTTGCAGGTTCACAGACCTTCGTTCTGTTCCCTGTACAAGCTGCCTATGATGTTTCTATTTCTAAACGCAAGTTCCCTATCCCAAGAAAGCAGACCAGCTCAGTGGGGCAGCATTGCTCCTGCCACATTACTTACAGAACGTTTTTCAGAATTTTTAATGACAAGAATTTTTTAGAATATACAACCAAGCATTTAGCTCTGCAAAAATAGAGGCTCCTAGCCTGTCCTGCCCTGTAATGTGACATTTTGCCTGTTGTGAAAAAAAAAAAATGAAATGTAGAAAAGACTTCCAAGAAGGATATTCCACTTGTCTATTTATTTTTGTCGAGGCGGGTGTTGAACCCACAGCTCTGGGCATGTTAGGCTAGCAGTCTACCACTGCTATAAATTCTCAGCCCCTAAAGAGATGGCTAAAGAATTGTTTTCACTGCTGTGCCCATTGGTTTCTGAAAAAATGGTACCTCTATTAGGTAGCTTTCTGGTGACTGTGTGATAGCCCCTGTTCCTTTTCAACTCATCAGAGTCTATCCTCTCCTGGGAGATAAGCCACCAGGCACACCTGGAAGAGATTATCTGGAATCAAGAAAGCCTCTGAGTATGTCTGAGCGGTTATCTTTATCATGGTCATTGCTGTGGGAAAACGTCTCCTAATTACAGGTGGGATTCTCTCCTAGCCAGGAGATGCTGGACCGTGTAAATGGAGAGTGGAAACTGGCAGTGAGCATACATTCAACTTTCTGCTTCTTGACTCTGGACTCAAGCTCTGGTTACTGTGGCCTCCTCACTGTGATGGATGTAACCCAGAACTGTGAGCCAAAATGACCCCGCTTGAGTTGCTTTTAGCCCAGCAATGGGAAGTACACTCCAGTGGAGACCAGATGCCTGAGGGAAATAGGCTGAAGGAGTAAAGATTTATTTAGGCTCCAGGTTTCAGCATCTGACCATCAGTACCACTATCATAGTCTGCAGTACTACTGCTATTGACCCAAGATACAGCTGAGGAAAGAATACCGTATTACATAAGTAGCAGAGAGAAGCAGTCATAGGAAAGGGCCAGGGCAAGGTGGAGCCCAGAGATGCCACCAGTGTGTTTTCTACAACCAGGTCACACTTTCTGTGGTCCACCGTTTACTAACAGATTCTTCAAGTTTGAATTCACTGATAGATTGATCCAGTGAAGAAGGCAAAGTCCTCTGCCCCTTGCTTATATCAGAAACCAGGGCTTCAATACTCATTGAAGAATTTTAAGAAAATACTTCATGTTTAAATAATAACACCCATATTCAAAATATTTGACTTCTGCCTGAAGCAAGGTACTGAATGCAGATCTTTACCTCCCCTCCCTCTGCTCCAAATACAATCTCTCATTCTCATTGCTAGCTCTGCAGTAGCACGGACACTGAGAGAAACAATTAATAAAAGAAACCTCCTGAAACTGAGAAGCTTCTGTAAGTCAAAGGACATAGTCAAGAAGACAAAATGGCACCCTACTGAATGGGATCCACGTATATCACACTTAGAGTCTTCTTTGTTCCCTAGGTTCTTTGGAGTTATGGACTAGGGACTGGTTGTCCATTGCTTTATGTCTGTTATCTACTTATGAGTGACTACATATTATATTTGCCTTTCAGGGTCTGGGTTACCTCACTCAAGATGGCTTTTTCTAGTTCTGTCCAATTATCTACAAATTTCAAGATGTCACTTTTTTACCACCGAGTAATAATCCATTCTGTAAATGTACCACATTTTCCTTATCCATTCTTCAGTTGAGGGACATCTAGGTTGTTTCCAGGTTCTGGCTATTATGAATAATAGTGCTATGAACATAGCTGAGCAAATGTCCTTATGGTGTGAGTGCGCATCCTTTGGGTATATGCCCCAAAGTGATATTGCTGGATCTTGAGGTTTGATTGATTCTCAGTTTTCTGAGAAACCATTATACTGATTTCCAAAGCAGTTGTACAAGTTTGCACTCCCACTGGCAAGTGGAGGAGTGTTTCCCTAACTCCACATCCTCTCCAACGTAAGCTGTTTTCTTTCTTTATTCTGTATGTTTAGTGTTTTGATTATTGTGTGGTGAGGGGACTATTTTTTTGGTCCAATCCAGTCTATTTGGTGTTCTGTAAGCTTCTTGTATTTTCATAGGCATGCCCTTCTTTAGGTTGGGAAAATTTTCTTCTATGATTTTGTTGGGTATATTTTCTGTGCCTTTGATCTGGAGTTCTCCTTCTTCAATTTCTCTTATTCTTTGGTTCAGTCTTTTCATGGTGTCCCAGATTTCCTGGAAATCCTGTGTTAATAATTTGTTGTGTTTAACATTTTCTTTGACCAGTGGATCTACTTCCTCTATTGCATCACCTGAGATTCTCTCCTCCATATCTTGTATTTTGTTGTTTATGTTTACAACTGTAGTTCCTGATTATTTACCCAAATTTTTCATTTCCAGAGTTCTCCTGGTTTGTGTTTTCTTTATAGTCTGTATTTCATTTTTTAAGTCTTGAACTATTTCCTTCATCTATTTGATTGCTTTTTTTTTTTGGTTTTCTTTAAGGGATTTGTTGAATGAAAAGTGGGTCCAGACAGAAATAAAGAAATTAAAGACTCTCTAGAATTGAATGAAAATGAAAACGTATATACAGCATACCCAAACTAATAGGACACAATAAAGGCAATTCTAAGAGCCAAGTTCATAGCACTAGGAGCCTACATTTTAAAAAATGGAAAGCTCTCATAATAGTAACTTAAAAGCAGTTCTAGAACAAAAAGAAGTCAGCCAAAAGGAATAGACAACATGAAATAATCAAACTCAGGCCTGAAATGGAATGGAAACAAATAAAAATAGAACAATACAAATAATCAATGAAGCAAAGAGTTGGTTCTTTGAGAGATAAATAAAATTGACAAACCCTTATCCAAATTAGCTAAAAGGTAGAAAGAGAATAACCAAGCTAATATGTAAACAGAGACTGTGCCTTGGTTTCCCGGCCACCAGACCAGAATAATCACAACTATATTAATTACAAGACCATTTGGCCTATTAGCTCAGGCTTCTTATTAACTAATTCTTACATCTCAAACTAACCCATTTCTGTTAATCTATGTATCACTATGGGGCTGTGGCTACCAGTAAAGTTCTAGTGTCTTCCTCCTTTGGCAGTTACATGGCATCTCCTTGACTCTACCTACTTGCTCTATTTATCTCTGTTTGGATTTCTCCCCTGGCTTTACTCTGCAAAACCACTAGCCAAACAGCTTTAAATTCATTAACCAATAAAAGTAACACATATACAGAAGGACATCCCATATCACTAATACACTTAGTAATGAATAGGGGGACATAACAATAGATACTAAGAAAATCCAGAGTATCACTAGGTCATACTTCAAAAACCTATACTCCATCAAATTAGAAAATGTAAAAGAAATGGATAATTTTTTCAATAAATACCATTTACAAAAGTTAAACCAAATAAGCAACTTAAAGAGACCTATAACCCCTAGTGAAATAGAAGTAGTTATTTAAAATCTTCCAAACAAAACAAAAACAAACTAAAGCCAAACAAACAAAACAAAACAAAACAAACAAACAAAAAAAAACAGGACTGGATGATTTTAGCACAGAATTCTACCAGACTTCAAAGAGTGACTGCCAATATGCTTTAAATTACTCCACAAAATAGAAACAGAAGTAATATTTCTAAATTCATTTTATGAAGCCACAGTTACCCTGGTGTTCAAACCACATAAAGGCCCAACAAAGAACCTCAACAATAATAAAGGTGGTTTACAACAAGCCCATAGCCAACATCAGCTTAAATGGAGAGAAACTCAAAGTGATTCCACTAAAATCAGGAACAAGACAAAACTGTCCACCCTTTCCATATCCATTCAACATAGTTCTTGAGGTTCTAGCTAGACCAATAAGGCAAATGAAGAAGGTCAAGGGGATACATATGGAAAAGCAGATGATATAATAGTGTATATATATATATATATACACTACCTAAACTTCTACCAGAAAACACCTACTGCTGATAAACACTTTCAGCAAAGAAGATAGATACAAAATTAACTCAAAAAAATTATCCCTCCTGAATACAAATAATAAACTAACTGAGATAGAAATCAGAGAAACAACACATTTTGCCTTAAATAACAAAACATCTTGGGGTAATTCTAACCAAGCAAGTGAAGGACTTCAATGATAAAAACTTCAAGACCTTGAAGAAAGAAATTAAGAAAGATATCAGAAAGATCTCCAATACTCATGGGCCATTGAAATAATATAGTAAAAATGGCCATCCTACCAAAAGCAATCTACAGATTCAATGCAATCTCCATCAAAATTCCAATATAATTCCTTACAGACCTTGAAAGGACAATTTTTAGATTTGAGATTTTAGAGTTTTAGAAACACAAAAATCACAGGGTAGCTAAAAAACAATCTTGATATAAAAATAACCGTGGAAGTAGCACCATATCTGATTTCAAATTGTATGACTAACAAAAACAGCATGGTATTGTAAAAAATAAACACATTAATCATGGAATTGAACTGAGGACCCATAAATAAATCCATACATCTATGGACACCTGATTTTTGATAAAGAAGCCAGAAGCACATTGGAAAATATGCAGCATCTTCAACAAATTGTGCTGGCAAAACTGGATGGCTATATGTAGAAGAATCCAAGTAAATCCATATTTATCAACTCTACAAAATTCAAGTCCAAATGGATTGAAGACCTCAACATAAAACCAGATACACTGAACTTCATAGAAAATTAGGTAATAACCTTGAACTCAGTGGCACAGAAAAAGGCTTTCTGAACAGAACACCATTAGCACAAGCACTCAGATGATTAATAAATGGAACTGAATGAAACTGAGAAACTTCTGAAAGGCAAAGGACATCATCATTCAGACAAAGCATCAGCCTACAGGATGGATAAAGAGTTTACCAATTACACATCTGAGGGCTAATATCTAAACTATATAAAGAACTCAAAAACTAGATAAAGAAAACAAATAACCCAAATAAAAATGGGGCACAGATCTAAACAGAGAATTATCAAAAGAGGAAACTCAAAGGGCTGAGAAACAAATGTTCAACATCCTTAGCCATCAAGGAAATACAAATAAAAAAGTACACTGAGATTCTATCTTATATCTTTCAGAATGTCTAAGATGTAAATGAGTGACAGCTCATGCCGGCAAGGATGTAGAGAAAGTGGTATATTCATCTGTTGCAGGTAGACTCTTGTACAACCACTATAGAAATCAGTGTGGTAGTTCCTCAGAAAGATAGGGATGGATCAACTTCAAGATCCAGCTAAACCACTTTTGGGCATATCAAAGGATGCTTTACCCTTGCCTAGAGACTCTTGCTTACCCATGGCTCATTGCTGCTCTATTTATAATAACTAGATATTGGAAACAACCTAGATGTCCCACAACAGAAGAATGTATTGTTGTAGAAACTTAGCAGAGTCACTGAATCAGGGATAAACCTTAGAGTGAATAGTTGTTCCCTAGAAGTACTTTGGCCTTGAAGAGTCACAGGAATGGTTTCCTGTGATTCATAGAATTTTTTTTCTGGAGGGGCATTGTAGCCTTCACCTGATTTTAGTCACAAGACACCTCTGACACACCTGAGGCTCTTGGATTACTACAAATGATATACAATAAAGGACTATCAAAAGGCCAAGGCAGTTTCTTTATTCAATTGATGAAAGCAACACAAATACAGGACCTCCTACACCAACAATGCTTCCTCTTTGTTTTTCTGTTTAGTTATAACAAAGTATTGATTTAGCAGCATAAGCATACAATTTATAAATGTGCTGTAATACCTGTTTAAAAGCTTTGGCTGACTCTGATGGGCTATTAGAGCTTTGGAACCACAGGGGTTGTGGGAGAGGAAGGGAGGAAGGGAGGGAGGAAATGTCTATGGAAATCCAAGTTTTAGGTCTTCACAAATCCTTCTATGTTCAGTTAAACTTCAAAGAAAACAAAACCACGATGTGAGGGTAAACGCCTGCCCAACCTTCTCAGAGTTAGATGAGTGTGTACATTTGATTGACAGTCCTCCTCGCAGAACATTTTAGAAATATTTGGAATGAAGTAGGAAACCTAAGTGACCACCCACTGGTACCAAAAAACAACAGGGGGCAAAATGAGGATCAGTCCCTTCCCCTTTACCTAGGCTGGCCTGCACAGGCGAGGTATGGCAGCCATCTTGTTCAACTCAGCTTGCATCTCAATGGCATCCCTAAGTGCCACATTGGGCAGGAACCTTGGAAATGAATGTTAGCACAGCAAGCAGGGTTTGAAGGTGAGGGAAACACTCCAGGCAGAGAAGAGCCAAGCAGATTAGACAGGGGGAATGCCTAGAGCTTTATTCGCCCAGCGTGCCTTTTCTCTGGTGCCGCCAGCCAAACAAGAGCTCAGCCTCAGGCAGAGTTGTGAGCAGTATACTTGCATATTTATTGTCTTGACTTTCAAGCAAATGGCTAGGAAAACACATTGGCGGAGTAGAGATCTCGTTATAGGGCTCTGAATTAGAAGCTGCTTCCAAGCTGCTGTGTAGTACATTTTTATTTTCAGGATTTTCCACTGATTAAAATTAAAATTTGGTTGTAAAGCAAGGGACCCACAGAGATGGGGCCTCTCGACAAATGTATCCTGCATCCTCCATCTTTTCTTTTCAAAGACAGGGCAAGTCCAAACCAGCAGCTCTGCAGTGCTGACGGTGTACCAAAGCAGTTTCACATTCCTGCGCAAGCCTCCAGACGACGGAACACTTGAGTTCTTTGCAATTAGCAAGAAGAAACTGAAGATGTCAGCATGATATTTCCGGCTACATTCTGAAGCACATCTTTGTAAATTAAATACCTGTCATTTGTTGCTGCTTTGCTGATTGCTTGTCTTGAATATCCATCAGGGGACTGGATAAATCACGTGCTTTATCAGCTGGAGCTTTCAACCTCCTGGTCAGCTCACATAAAGCCATTCAAACACAAAAATTCTCTGGTAGCTACAAGGGCTGAGTCCTCTAAGCCATAGCCACACTGGGAGGGTAATGATAACAGATCTTGCCTTTTACAGGACTGTGGATTCCAAACTGGGTTTTCCCTTTCTTGTCCCAGCAAATAAGGAAGCGGCTAAATCATTCTCCCAAGAATGATCTTCATGATTCACAGGGGACATCCCACATCCCCCAGCTAGAAGGTGTTTGTCTTTTTCCCTATGCTCTGCTTCAGCTGGCTGCAAAATCTGTCTGCCTCCTCACCATTAAGGACCACACACACACACACACACACACACACAACACACACACACACACAACACAACACACACACACACAACACACACTTTTAACCAACTTGCAATATTGAGAAATGAAGGTGAAGTCTTGATTTATCATGACCTGAATAGCACACTTGACAATTCCAACAGATTGCTGAACTTGAGGCATGTCCGTCATGTTTTACGGCTGGGACCATTCCCATCTTGGCTGAGAAGCTAAGAGTGGAATTTTAACTATGAATTTCCTTGTGTTTAATAAGCTAAAGTCAAAAAGGCCACAGTCTGCTTTCAGATATGCATGAACAACTTCCAACTGGAGTTACTCATATGTATCCGAGTTTAGTTAAAACGCTCTCTTAAGCACTTGAAAGAAAAAACAATTTTAATGCACATATGGAGAAATAAAAAGGTGTGACTAAAATAATGAAATTTGTTCATCCTTTGGGGTGAAGTGTTTGGTTTTGGAGGAAACAATCCCATTTGGTCATTTTCAATTCTAGACCTGCTTGTCTATTTCATCCTTATACGCGTCAACCTTCTCTGAGTCTAGTTTGAAAGGCTTGTTAGATTAGCCCAGTGCTGTTACTTAAGAGACTGTTGTGATACAGTAGAGCACAATGAGACTAGACTCAAAAGAAACAAGACCAGATCCTTTCTGACAACAGTTAGATGCAGGCAATTTGGTCTTTCTAAGTATCTAGCCTTCTAAAAACTATTGGCTTTGCCACCTTTATAGTATGAAGAATTCGGAGGATGGACATTCAAACAACCCTTCTATTTAAAGCATGTTCTGGCTCTTCAGGCTATTAGGTGCCATCAGTAGACAGCAGGTACTGAAAAAAAAAATGTGTGTGTGCACATACACACACCTAGTAATAAAAATGGAGACAGTAAAAGAAGCTTATTTAACAGAGATTTGGGGACAATATGGAGCCACTTCTTAGGAAAGGAATTCCAATGAATATTAATGACAATGAGCACTTACTACATCTCCATTGATTCAATAATTCCACACAGAGAATTTGAAAAATAAGAGTAGAGTGGAACGCAAATGAAATGAACCCCAACTTTCAGGAAATGAGAGTTTACGCTCCCTATATATTCCTAGCAGAAAGATACTTAGGTTATATTCGTGTAATGATAGATGAATAAATGGGGGTTGAAAATACATATTCTGTTTGATCCAAATTTATAACAACCACAAAAATATCAAAAAGACTGGAAAGAAATCAAAGACATATTTTCAACATTAACTGTTATAAGATGCTTTAGATGAGATTATTTGAAATTTTCAAGTGTAATGCTTTAGCTAAAATATCTTGCTCAAATAGTTTCTAATTAATCAAAACTTTACCCCACCTATCCCTCCAAAAACAATATGGAGACATTTTCCTGAGAGGTTTGGTCTTATTTTTGCATCCAGCTATCTATCTGTCTGTTCACAGATATTCAGGCTAGTACGTTTGGCATCTGGTCAAACAGCAAATGATTGGATTTAGTCAGTAAGTGTCATGAGGCACAACATCAAAGGAATGTTTGGTCTTTGCACCCCCCAAACCGCATGGTTCATGTCATTTAAGCCTCAAGAATGCTGAGCCGGGGGTGACCCATGTCCTGGTGAGAGAGCCAATGTATATGTTTCCATCAGCTGGGGTGGGGTGGGGATGCACAAATTGTGGGTGGAGTTGGTACACTGAGAGAAAGCTAATCCCAACCTCTCAGAGTGCATTGATGTCCAAACAAAAAGGAGGACGCAGTAAATAGAGCCTGTAATTTATAAAAGTAGACTAAAGCCCACAAAATGAGCACAACTAAGTGCACATGCAGTTTCCTAACCCCCTTGGATATAGCAGCATATTCATATGAAAGTCAAATCTAGTGGTGATGTTGTAAAACTCTGTAGGTAGCAATTCTTTTTCTTGTTGCTATGACAAAGGCAACTTAAGGAAGGAAGAGTTTACAGTTTGGGGGTACAGCCTAGCATGGCTAGCATGGCTGGGAAGGTGCGGCAGCAAGAGTGGAGGTGTCTGGTCATGCTACACACATAGCCAGGAAGGGAAGGAGCTGGAGGCTGATGTCATGTCTTGTCTCTTTTTTCTTTTATTCAGTTCAGGACCACAGAGCATGGAATGGTACTACCTACTTTCAGAGTGGATTCTCTCGCCTCGGTTAGCCCTCTCTGGAAATACCCTTACACGCACGCCCAGAGGTGTCTCTCTTGGGTAATTCCAATCTAGTCATGGCGACAATAAGAATTAACCACCAGAGATAATTTTTTTTCCTGTTTCAGCACATCTTCCAGGACTCTCTGTGGCTCACTTAGGTGCGAAACCACGCCCTCTCTGAAATGGAGTCTTTCCCCTAGGTGATGGAAGGTCTCTGTGCCACAGCCACCCCACCCTGAACCGAGCTTGACAGAGAAGAGTAGCAATCCTGGGGCAAAACTGAAAGCAGGATTTGAATTTCAAATGAAAATGTTTCCTCACGTCCAAGTTTGCATAAAAGACCAAATACATGCCTCAATTACAGAAACTTAAAAGCCGATGGAAGACTCCTGAAATGAAGAGAGATGTGAAGGGTGGTTTAGCCATCTCCTCATAACTCCTTTCCTTCCCCCACCCCCACTTTTGAAAGATGACAGGCATGCTCAGACGCTGGGAATTTTTCTAAGATGCCCCAGCCAGTGGAGTCTAGATTCAAATCCAGCTCTCTCGACTTTCTCTGTTCTGGCTCCAACATTCCTCAAACCCCGCTGAGACTGCAAGCTGCTAAATCTGATCAGCACACACAGTGCACGTTCAATCAGCAGTGACTCAAAGGGCTTTGGAGCCATAAAGTCTAAATCCTGAGTCTCAGTGCTGTGCAGCTCTGGACAGGACAACTAACTTCTCTGAACAGCAGGGTCATATGAAGCAAAGACCACATGCTCTGCTCCATGTTGTGAGGGTGGGAAAAAAATACACCAAGCCACAGCAAGAGCTCAGTGGAGCTCCCAGCATGCCACGGGAGCTCAGGAAACAGTGTCTAGTATCAATGTCATGCTACTGTCTTAGAGGCCTGACCTTCCAACTTTAGCCTAGAAAGACTGATCGGGAATAATTCACCCTTCTTGACAAACGCTGTTTGGACATTTCTGTTCTCAGCTGTGCCTAGCCAAAATAAACCTAATCCAATCTGGCCCATTTACTGCTTTGGCACCATTTTGAACACTAGTCCATCAGTTGTTATTTTCAGTTTCTGGTTTACCCAAACAGGCCATTTTTAGAGAGCACTGAGTTTAAACCTAAGCTGCCAATAAAATAGATTTGTCTTGAAAACAGCAGGACCTTTCTGAAGGAATGTCACTATGAATACACACAGGGCCCCGGGATGCTCTGCAAGCATTGTCCCTGGCCTGGATATGTGCTCAGCTATGAACTCTCTTAATTCTATCGTGGGGGGGGGGGGTTGTGTCTATATGCGCTCTACCAACCCAGCCGTCCACTAGGTTTGGGTGTCCTTTAAGAGTGAACTTGATCCTGGCTCGCTTTTGGTCTCCCTCCAGAGAAGCGAATGCGCTGGCATAGCTCTGCCATTTGTCAGCCAGAAGTCTGGCTACACATTTGCTCGTCAATCTAAACCTAACCTATTCTCATCCGCACACTTGGGGGCTTGTGTAAATCAACCAGGCGCTCTGTCACTCACCAGCGGTATCTCCACAGAGTGGTGTACACCCACATGCCTTCGTGAGCTGTCTCATTATGCCGGTGGGAGAAACATTCACATGAATGCACTTTTTCAGGGATGGTGGCAACAGGATGCTTTGGTTCTGTTCACTACCCCCCAGGATCAATGGCACTTCTGCCAAAGACTTTGCTCACGGGTACAGTAACGCATGTCAGCACTCTCTGAGATTAGAGGGGCTCCCTTGAGAGGTAAGTGGACCAAGTTTTCTGCATGACAAATGCAAGCCTGGATTTTTAGAGCTGAGTGTTTCCTGCCCAGCCATTGATCATTACAGACCAACTCTGCTTTGGGGATCCATGATGTCATTTCTACTTCAGATCCATAATGCTATTTCTACTTTTTTAGCACTTAGGAACCCTTGAATATGACCCCAAGATTTATAAAAGAACAAATTTATAGTAGCTCAGTGTGCTTTATCGTGACCCGTCCTACACTAAGATTCACAGATGCTTCAAAAAATTGTAATAGACAAAGGACAGGAATTCGTATATTTATATTCACTTGATGTTTGGTAACATGCTTTAACTATTAATCGGATGGTCTTTTTAAAGAAGATTTTAAGATATTTGCTTACGATTGAGGTCATTGTGATTTTTCTTTCACCTGGGCAATGAGACTAGCCTTTATTGATTCTCTCTAGTCTTTTCAAAAGGCACAAAATGAATGATCAACTGAGAATTTAAATGAGAAAAAAACAAGACAGGCAGACAAACCTGTTGGCATTGACCTGCAAATGACACAGGATGAGTTAACCAGAGTGTCTCTGGATTATGTAAAGGTGTTTTAATGTTCAGCTAGTGCGTGAAAACCATGGGGGCACCGGGGAGGGAAGCCCATCCATCCTAGCTATGTACAAAGAGCCCATTTCTGGGAGCGCCTGGATTGCCTGGTCTCATTGCTATTCACTGTGAGAACTCTGAGTAAGACCAATACTGCACTTTGAAAAATTCAATATCTGAATAGAGGTTATTCATCTAAATAATGTATCCCCTAAAATTAAGGACTCATAGACACACTATATTGTATTGGCTCTCAAACTGTCTAAAACGGACAGAATATAGATTCCGTTTGGAGGGTAATAGCTTACTCCTTGCTGTTGTGGATCCTGAACAGCTACAGCAGATCATAGGAGTTTGAATGCTGAATTCCAACCGTGCAGTCACTTGGTCACATTATAAGCATTAGTATCTGCCTAAGTAAAGCTGTGTACCTTAGTGAAATTTAAAAGAAAGGAAAAAAAAAAAAAGCCTTCCTGGTTTCCCGGAGCTCCCTCTTTCAGGGCAGCCTTTTCTCTCTGAATTCTGCCCTCTTGTGTTCCCAGGAAGAAGTGCAGTCTCTGAAGTTCAAATTAGAAGTCAAATGATTACTTTTTTTTAACCTCAATATTTTCCCCAGACACCATATACTAAAGCACACTTACCACTACGTGTGCTGATGAAGGATTATATGACGGCAGGAATTTTACATCTGAGGATCCAAACCTAGTACACCCTTCACGCATCTTCAGACTCCCAAAGGGCCAGGAACTTTTAAACTAGTTCTTAAGAGATAAATTCTTTCTGGGCTTTGAAGCCTGGTGTTTTAATTTGCTTTTATTGTGCTATCCAGAAAGGTAAATTATGCTAACGAATGACGGTATGCAAACAGGCATTTCTTTGACATGTTCCCCAGGGGAAGAACTTACATTTTGATTCTTCTAAATTACATGAGAGGTTCAAGGTATTTTGACTCAAGAAAAAAAAATGATTAATATTTTAAATAGCCTTCCAGAAACCAGAGGCATATGCCCTTAGTCAATGAGAGGACTAGCCACCAGGAACTGTATTGCTTGTGACCACGTTTTCTTTACGGAAAACAAAATATGCTTCCAAAGCTGTCTCTTGCTATTACTGCTACTCTGAATATCTGCTAACTTTAGACCAAGGTCATCTGGGGACCAACCCAGGCTGCTCACATGGCTAATGCTCACACTTAGCCAAGGTGCCCAGTTAGCCTTGCCAATCCAGCCAATCCAGCCAGGCCAGCCAGGCTAGCCAAGCCAGGCAAGACTTCTATTTTCAGTTGGAGTTCCCAAGTGAAAGCCCTTGACTGTCCTTCACGCTGCTAGCATTCAATGTACTACTCAGCCATTCTGAACTGTCTGTCCTAGGCGTGATGACCTCTCTGCTCCATTTTATCCTAGCTTTTTGGAGAGGCCGATGGCAGGTACACAGGTATATCACACTCTGATATTAAAATGAACTTGGTGTGTAACAGAACAAAGCTCATCCCCCCCCCCACACAGCTCTGCTTCATCAAATGGATTCACCAAGTGCCTGCACAGAAAAACTTAGGCTGTTTCAGACCCCGCCCTCCTCACTCCTGCCATCCCTAGCCTCCAGCCACAGCCACCACCAGGCCTTATCCATGCTCAGAGGCCAGGGTCTGCTGGGGCCCTCTCCTCTCCTATTTCTGCTACCCTCCCCCATCACTGCAGCTTGTCCTTTCTCCAGGCCTCCAGTCAGCATCATCTGAGGGGCTGAGCTGGATTTATCGACCAGAGCCCAGATCTAGGAGCTTGGGTCTTTTTATCTCACTGAGTAGGGGAGCTGAGGCATGTTAGTCTGCAGAGTGAGTTTGGGGCTAACCTGGGCAAGTTTATTTTTAAGGGGACTTGGAACAGAATTCAGCAGTAGAACGCTTGCTACTTAGGCATGATACCCTAGGTTCCAGCTCCAGTACAGGCAATAGAATTGCACAAAAAGCCCATTACAGACCAGGAAACTCTCTTCTTGCTTGAACAGCTTCAGTGGTCCTCATCATCTATACGATTCCCAAATTTAGATTCCCCCGGTATGTTTAGTCCATTTCAATGCTTCTAACAGAATACCACAGGCTGGGAAACTTAGAACGGGAGAGCCAAGTTTTGCATTGAGTTGTGAAGACTGAGAGGTTCAAGGTCAAGGGGACCAGACATTAGCAGCAGGTTCTTTGTTGGGTTATTCCATGATGGCAAAGCAAGGAATAGTAAGCAGAAGAAATATAGGCCACTCCTCCTTCCCTGAGGAACCAGAATGAGCCCACTCTTTCAAAAACAACAAGCAGGCCTTCTGTCCCCAACACATTGTAAAGATACCATTGCTTACACTAGTACACTATTTGTGTCACCAACACATTGTAAAGATTCCATTTTTTACACTAGTACACTACTAAGCTAAATTTCTAATACATGGATTTCAGACCCCAGCACCTCGGCTGTGTAAAGAGTATCTGAAACCTGGACATTCCTAGTTACTCTTCCGGCTTCCTCTCTTACATCCCTTCTGTAGTATTCTTCCGTCCTTCATCACATAAATATATCCTATGTCTTGATCAAAGAATTTACTATTCTCCAAGTCTATCGCAGTCCTCATTGTCTCCGGTTCTTCCTTTGTTCTGTCCAAAGAGAACTAGCAACTGGAGATGAATAGGAAGAGTACAATACATCAGAAGGGATTTGTCTGCTTTCCTTCAGTATTCATTTGGACCATCACTTTTTGATGGCATTTCCCTACTCACTCTGTAACCCAGAGGGCCTCAGCCTCCCAATAAGTGGGACCAACATGCCTAAGAGTTCAGGGAAGCACTCCAGTTAGTTTCCACAATGAATACATTTAGTCATTCCATCTATGGGTCTCTCCAGAACACTGTAGACTCTTCCTGTACCTCCACCAACAATAACCCCCATCTTCCCACTCCCATTCACGGGACCTTTCCTTTGAGATGTCTTAATATAGGAATTTAGTGTTGAATTTTGTGTGCAAGACACCTAGGGACATACCTAAGATTAAGCAATAAACAGATGTGTTATATGAATAAAAATACAAATTTCCAACAAAAGAGCCAGCATCATCAAATGAAACATACTTGGAAAAAATTCCTGCTTTGACTTTTCCTTCTACTTACTATACACTTGATTTCAAGGTCTATGGCTCTACATCAGTACTGCCAAAAATTATTGCTGCTAAAAGCAACTGGCAGAGTCTTGGGGAGTAAGGAGTGGGGTCATAAGGTGGAAAGAGCAAGATGTGTTGGGGGCTGGTATTTGCTGCCTCATGAGTCCATCTCAGTGCTGGAAGACTTGGGAACCAAAGGGCTATTAAAATAGACAGGCCTGTTGACAGAGGTTTCTGTCCCACCAGGTCCCACAGTCATTTAGCCCCAAAGAAACACACAGGTGTCTACATTAAATTATAAATGGATTGGCTTAGTAGCTCAGGCTCCTTATTAACTCTTACAACTTATATTAGCCCATAATACTTGTCTGTGTTAGCCACATGGCTCAATACTTTTTCGGTGAGGCAGTCACATCCTGCTTCCTCTGTGTATGGGTGAAGGCTGCAGACTGAATCTTTCTGCTTCCCAGAATCCTCCTGTTCTCATTGCTCTGCCTCTACTTTCTGCCTGGTCACCCCACCTATATTTCCTGCCTGTCTACTGGCCAAGCAGCACTTTATTAAGCAAGTACAAGAAACAAATCTTTACAGAATAAAACCATTGTCCCAAAGCACAGGTCTGGCAGCAGTGATGCACAACTTTAATCCCAGCACTCAGGAAGTAGAGGCAAGTGGATCTCTGAGGTCAAGGCTAGGCTGGTCTACAGAGTGGGTTCTACAACAGCCAGGATTACACTGAGAAACCCTGTCTCAAAAACAGCAAAACCAAACCCAAAACAAAACAAAACAAGGACCAGGGAGAGCCACCACACGCAGTTCACATATGCATTCAGACTCACTCAATATCTATACACTTGGCTCATCTGCACAAGTTCCTGTGTGGCTGGAGGCCGAACCTGGACAACTCAGCTTCCAGCTCTGACACAAGCACAGGTCTACCACTGCAGTTTCTGGTGTGCCATCCAGAAAGGCTGACTGGGGAGAGTAGACAGAGTGAGCCAGGCCTCCTGTGCTCTCTATATGGCTATGAAGTCACTATGACCTCAGCATGGAGCAAATTAAGGACAGGAGGTAAAATCTGGCTTTCAGTTGGTTTGCTCAGCATAACATGTCAAGTGATTTTTTTCTTTTCAACCATCATTTATTTGCTCATAATTCTTAACAATTTGTGCTGGGCACAGTGGGTATGGCTTGTTTTATAGGTCTCTCTTGGGCTCAGATTATGAGTATAGGCTGAGTCTCATGCACATCTCACGGAGAACAGGCTGCCTGCTTGTATGGGTTCTCAGTTGTGTGGCCGCACTGGTTAGTTTGATCTTATTTGCACGGTGGACTCATGGATACACCGCAGTCGTAGTGGCCAAGCCTCAGGTTTCTTCAGGCCTCTACTTGCATGTGCTTGCTAGAATTCCTTTATCACACAGCCCAAGGCAGAATGAAGGACTGAATGTAGACAGGAAGAGTACAAAGAGGCCAAGTACACAAAAGTGTGGTTTGGGGGTCATTTTGCCATCTACTGCAGAGACTTTCTTGAGGCTGTCTTTCTGAAGCCTGCGTGTAGGTTTGACATACTTTCCTTAACGACCACCACACAACACATGCCACTCTGTGTAAGTTTAACCAGACTTTGGGGAGAGGGTCCTGTCTGTCCAGATGAGAGCAGATCAAGCACTTCCCAGCCTCCTGGGAACAAACAACAAACACTTCTACAGTCACAGACGAGCCTTCCAGCACTTACAGGAAATGGAAACACTAGAAGAGTTCAAAGACAACTAAGGAAGAGACATGGCAACATGCCCTATGAAGTGGGCAAACACAGTATTGCAGAGAACACTGAAGATGCAGGATATTAGTGGGGCCCATTCTTACACAGCAAGAAAGCAGTGTGGTCCACATTAGCTCCTTCTCCCTATCCACATGCCCTCCAACCGGATGCAATCCCTACCACTTCATTGTGGCTCTTCCAGTGACCTCAGTTACCTCTTAGAACTAAGTGTTGGTTACCACTTGTCCTGGCTCTTAATCCACTGTAGAACCGAGAGTGGTACTCTATTCTCTACTGAAAATGAGAAAGCTAAAGACACATGAGCAGCCACTGAACCAGGGAAGGAAAGACTATTCATATATGAGAAATAAATATGGAAAATGTGTCTGGGTAAAAAAAAAATATCTTAAGGATGCTATTATACCATAGCTTCATCCATTCATCCATCTGTCCATTCATTTACTCATTCATTCTTCCCTTCATGTTTCCTTCTCAAACCCCATTGTCATTTGAGCTTTGCACTCTTGATTAACGAATACTTTATTTTCCAAGCAAAGTCCTGAGCAACGTGAAAGGTCCTTCTTTTTGTCACTCTCCGAACTATGGGGGAAACAAGAGGGGCATCACTACACTGATGAACCAAAAGCTTGGCTCAAGGTTCTGGAAGAGAATAAACACAGAGACGGGGATCCCCTCCTTTATTTTGCCTGAGCCAAATGGCCAATTCACAGCTAATCACTGCATCTTAACCAGTGACAGCTGGAGCTTGCGGCTTGAGTCCTGCCTGCTCATCTTTATTCTATCCGCAAGGGCAGGAGACAGAAGGGCACCACACACGAGAGTCACAGACACTCACCAAAGCCAAGCCAATGACGTGGGCACTGAACAAGCAAAGGCTTCGGGGCTAACTGTGGGAGTGACGGTCAAGAGCATGTTCCACAGCCATCAGCAGCCTCCGCCTTATTCTTTGTGGATGAGGACTGAGGAACAAGTCTCCTTTAGTATTCCAGCAAATGGGCAGTTTCAGGAAAACACAGGGCTGATGAATGATGTATCACTCAAGGACAAGCCCAGCTGTAGTGATATACTGCGTGCTAGTGATCTACCAGAAAGCCTGCCTGGCTCTTCTCCATCCCTTTTAGGAGGATGAGAGTCATCAATCTGTAGGAGCACCAGGCTGCTTCAGATGGGGTGCAGTCTGGAAGAAATTTCAGGGTTCTGGTCTCAGATCTAGGAGGGAAGATCAATTTTGTCTTCCCTCCAGGGAACCAGGACACTCTGCCTAACTTGACTTTGGATAAAGACTTCAAATAGCCTCGGGGCTTGAATTTTCAGACATCTAATACAGGAAGTCATATATTTTCTTTTAAAGATTTATTTATTTATTATGCATACAGTGTTACCAGCATGCCAGAATCTCGTTATAGATGATTATGAGCCACCATGACGGTGCTGGGAATTGAACTTGAGTCCACTGGAAGAGCAGCCAGTGCTCTTGACCTCTCTCTGAGCCATCTCCAGCTCCAGGCGTTCATTCTGTTTATGCCCATGAGACTTAGCCTGCGTTCCCAGCTCTGACCTCTGAGCTGTCTCTAACTTTGAGAGACAACTTTAGTAATGATTCACTGTAGATTAGTAAAACCCTTCTCCTTCCCTCTGTGAGAACAATTATTTGTGTCTTCAGTGGGAAATAGCACAGGTGTCCTTCTGACTAGAAGCGCATTGTGCTAAAAGCTGGATCCGTGGGCAAAGTGCAGATCTATATCCTTTGTTTTAACAGTAGTGTGAAACGAAGCAAGGACCTTGACCTCGGTGGCCATTTCTTTCTTTTTCTCTCAAATTGAGAAAAAGTTATCCATAAGAGAAAAGGGGGAAGAGTTTTGTAAGATACTAGCAAGGCTGAGGGCTGGAGAGAAGACTAGGCAGCTAATAGCATAGCGCACGCTCACTGCTCTTCCAAAGGACCTGAGGTCAGTTCCTAGCTCCCACATCAGGAGGTTCACAACTGCTGGAACCCTACTTCCAGAAGGTCTGACACCCTTTGGCCTTTTCCAGAATATGCATGCACATCTTGTGTATAAATTAACACAGGCGCGCGCGCGCGCGCACACACACACACACACACACACACATATAAATAAAAATAAGAAATAATTTTTAAATGGCTGAATTAGAAACTGGTCTAGTGTGTTTCCCATTGCTCTAGCAGAATAACCACAGCCAAGTAATTTGGAAAGCAAAGAAGTTTATTTTGATTCCTACTTCTGGAAGTCCAAGCAGACACTCTATTTGGCTCCAGGTGAAGGCCTCGTCCTCTTCCACACATGTCATATAAACTGAGGCAAGGGGAGGGGAGGCAGGGGACAGAGTCACAACTGATTTCACAACAGCCTACTCACGATGACTAATAACTCTTAGGACTCACATTAATCCCTTCAGGACAGTAGAGCCCTGTGACCACTCTTTAATGGTGTAGAGAGTCACCACCTCTCTATACCACTAAACTGACAACAAAACTTTAACAGGAACTTAGCCGAGGACAAATGGTATCCAAACCACCGAGGAAATCACAGTGTGGGAGAGGAGTGGCCAGTGACTCTCCACTAGCAGCTGCAGACTCAGGGCGAGAGCCTGGGTGTGGTGACAGGGCCCAGCCCAGGAGCAGCTGCCTGATGATTTTCCTCTGCCTAGGCTTGCTCTCGTGACAGACCAGAACTCAGCAGCCTGACTCTGTATAGTCCTTGGGGCACTTGTCTGTCTCTGCTGCAGTTTAGACAAGGTTTTTCTGACTCTTAGAAACTAACAGCTATACGCCGGGGCCCACCAGGTATTCTTCAACGGAAAGGATATAGAATGGGAATCTATAGCCTAGTGACTTGGCACGGAGGTAGCTGGGGCCTTCCTGCATCTCTGCCCACAGTACTCTGCTGGGGGCTGGCCAGGATGCTCAGAACACTGATCCTTGATCCTCTTAAAGGCCTTTGAATGCATCATTTTCGACTATCTCCAAGGTATTCTTTCTGTTCCATCTCCCACCATTACTCAGTAAAGCCCCTCACTCTGTGACTGTGGAAGGGTCTGCGCCCCTAGAGACAACACTAAGGAACCCCATTCTAGACAAGTGCCATTAGCGCCATCCTTCCTCCTGGAAGCCGCAGGAAGAGGCGAGCACTCCAAGTACTGTCTAATGCAGCTAACGGCTCATGGAGTGTGCCTTGATTATTAGCATTCGGTGGCCAAAGGAAACAGCAGCACTTCATTTGACGCCTGAGTAAAGGAGCGGCCTTTGCACAGAGCTTGTGCGGGCGTGCACAAGGAACACACACAGGCCACATGAGTACCCGGGTCGCTCCAAAGTGTCCCAGCTGACTCACGCACCCTGTGAACACGTATTGAACTGGCAACTGCTTTTAGTTGCTGGGAAGACAACAGCAAAGAAAAGAGATGTGATCCTGTCCTTGGGAGCCCAGTCTAACGGGAGGAATTGCTGAGGTTCAACGAGAGATGTGAAAAATAAGGGGGCTACATAGCATGGTGCAAATAACCTCAAAATATAGCAGGACCCAAAGAGTGAGGAGAGGGCTCTCCTTTCTGTGGCATGTATTTCATGGCTGGGAAGTGATGCTCCACATAGCCAGCGCGAAGGCCCTGAGGTAGAAACTGATGGGGATGTAATGCGAGGGGTTGAGGAGCAAAGGGGGGATGAGGGTGTAGAGGGGACCATGGACAGACAGGTAGGCCCTCAGAGGCTAAGTCTGAAGCCTGCATCCCCAGGGTGTGGGGATCACACAGTGAGTGACACAACCTGGCACAGGGGTTCATAGGTCCTACTCTGGCCTCTGTGGTAGATTTCACTGTAGTCCAGATGAGTCCCCAAGGTCACCGGCACCCACAACGACCGCTACCACTTCTTTCCTGGAAGCTGCTCAGGATTCTCAGCCTTGGTTGGCTCCCACTAAACTCTGTGGTGTCCCCTGTCACAAATCCCTGTCTCCTGTCATCCCATCACCGTGGATCTTAGCAGCACACAGAGATGGCCAGAAGAGGATGGGTTCCCTGGTTCCCCCTGCAGACTCCCAGGAACTCAGCCTCCACCTAGCAAGATCCATTAGCACTAATTAACAAGTCCCTTTCGGTGTCTCTTCCCAATGATTAATTCTGGGTCAGAGACAGAAAACCCATTCCATTGTGGTTCTTTTTTTTAAAAAAAAAAATTATTATTATTCAGGCTTCTAATACTGGCACGAACTGCGGGTGAATTTCTGAAGCCGTGTTCCCTAGCTGTCACAATGAGTAATAGAAAAATTCAATTTATGAAGAATTAGGGGAGGCAGGAGAGGCATGCTTCTCGGTCTAGAACAAAGGAGATCAATCCTGACACGATGGCAGCATGACATTCGGGGACTTGGAAGATTCCAGGCTTCCTCTTCCTTAATTAGAGAGAATCAAGAGTTCTGCTGGTTAATTATTTGCAGAGACTGTGCTCTGCAAAGGCAGATGCCAACTCGCTCCAGCCACAGCCAGCTGCAGCTCCCCGGGGCAATTAAGTCCAGTGTCAGTCCCTGGCTACATCATCTTATTGGCAACTGTACACTCGGAAGGTTACTACCATCTCCAACCCCCGCCCCACCTCAATCAGACGAAAGTGTGGTCACGCAGGAGACTTCCTAGCACGGAGATATCAGGAGGCTATGGATGAATGAACACCCCCCCCCCCCCCGCAAACAGGTGGGTCTTCCAAACTCCACAGAAGCTTACGAGTCACCTACTCTCTCATATGTTCAGTGTCTCAAGGATATTCATGTGTAGGGCTAGTGGATTCTCTTGGACACTTATAGGGTTATCAAGGATACTAGAAGCCAGATTTATTTTCAATTGTAAAAGTAGTAAATATTCCACGCATCAACATTAAGCAATGCGGAAGCAGGGAAGGTGGAAATTACAGCTTCTCAGTGAGCCTTTCCACCCCTCCCTCCTAAGAAACACCTAAGAGAGCTTTGAGGTGCGTCTTTCCCAGGGTCCTTACAGTCTGAATATTTGAAACTTCCTTCTCGCTACTCATCAGATACTGATAGACAGGGCAGGTGCGTATTCCCACTGTTTTCCTGTTCCCGTAAGAACCTTGGCCCTCCTCAGCTTCTCTACATTCCCAAACCCAGGAGCAGATGCAACATCAGACAGACTCCAAGCTCAGCTATGGAGTCTTGTTAATGGCTCTGACCGTGTGGCATCGGAATGCAGGGACCCTGGCATCTACTTGAATGATCTGAACTCGAGAATAAGAGGTAAAATCCATAACACCACTGTTGTGTGAGCAATGCAGCCACAAGCCCGATCTTTAATTAGGGCTTACATAGTGCCGGGAAGAGCAAGGAAGGGCATTCACCTCAGAAAAGCTGCCAGGATTGTGGAAGGGAACAGATGCTCTCGGTCTGCTTGCACCTGCTGGGGAAGCAACCAGGATGCCATGCTACCGCCCCAGAAATAGACCGTGCCTGTGCTCAGCCCAAGTGGCATTTACCACGGGCAAGGCAGCAGACAGCCCCGAGCCAGGGCTGTCATCTGCCCCTCCATCAGTTTCTTAGGGAACTTATCCAAAGGACTTCGGAGCAAGATCTGGACAGGGACCAGGCTGTCTGAGTGGCATTCGGAACCCCCAGGCAACGAGGCAAGCGGCTGCCTTGCAGGGTTTTCCCCGGCTACCCAAATGGCCTAGGGTGTTTTGACATCTGTTGTCATGAAGGCATGTGGGTCATTTCACAGTTCACTTATTGGAAGTATTTTAAACTCTTTCTGCAGGCAACTAAGGTTGTAATATTAGCCCAGCTGACCTCAGATATGTTCTTAAGTTACTCAAGGCTATCTCGTCCAAAATAGAAGTTTGTAACTTGTATTCTGCTTGCCGAGCAATCTCTCTCACTATAAATTTTGCCTCTGTGCCAGGGCAGGGAGCACGTTGGAAAGTGGTGCGGGCACCTGGCTGGCTGTGGTGACAGTGTAAGACCGGTTCTGTTTCCCGGCACTCCTGTGTGGTATCTGAGAAGGACTGGGAGGGTTGTTGGTAGTGTTTATGTGACCCAGGGTATGAGGCTCGGCTTAATGTGTACACTTGGCTAGGCTGGAATACCCAGTTATTAACTTAAACACTGCTTCAGATATTCCCAGAGAGGTACTTTGTGTAGCTGTCACTGCCATCTGCCATCAGCTAACTTTAAAGATTGCTCCGGATGCAACCTGCATTCATTCAATCAGCTCAGGCCTTGAAAGCAAGACACAAATTCCGACTCAAAAACCACAGCTCCGGCTCCTGACTGCTGCTTGAGGTTTCCTAGGTCCTTGAGGATTTTGAATTGGCCAGCCACAAGCCTTGGATGAGCCAATCCTTTAAAAACAAAAAGCAAAACAAACAAAACAACAACCAACCAACAAAAAGCCAGTCCTCTGTTCATCTAAGCTCACCGGTTATCTACCAGAGAACCCTGCCTTGCTGTGCAGGGACACCTGCACATCATTCATGTCCTGATGTCACATTCGAGTGGGAATACCAAGTTATGCACAGGGCAGTGTGCTGAGTGCTGAGGAATAGTAATTGAACAGGCAGTCCCTGATCTCAGGCAGGGGCGTAAGGCAGGAGGCACACAACGGGAGGGGAGCAGAACGCGCGTTTGCCAGGTGTCCGGAAGGGAACACCCAGGCTCTGTGACACAGAACAACAAAGAAGACCCAGTGGAGCAGGAGACAGGCCAGTCGGGTCCACACCTTTGAGAGGAGAAAGTTTTCTCCACTGCAGGTGATCTTTCTCCAGAATTCCCCTTCCACATGACCTCACTTCCTTTCACAAAGGCCTGGGATTTCCCATCAGCCTGGAAGCTTCGGGGAAAGGCCTGGTTTGGGATCCCACTGAACACAAACACTTAGAACGGGAAGACTGCCCAATAAAAGGAGGCAGAACATTTGCTCTTTGCAAACTCAAAACTCAAAGTAGCACCCATCATATAGGCTTTTTTTGGCTGTGTTATCTCGTTTTTAAAAGCTAACATTTTATTTGAAATTTGAAAAGAAGTATTAAGAAAGTGGCGAAGAAACAAGAAGGCTCGAGGAAGGGAAAAGTTCATTTGTCTTTCTTAGAAACGAGTCGGGACAGGCCCCACCAGGCTGAGACAGCCGTCGCCAGGGCTCCCTTCCTGAGAAAGAACATGACCAGTCCTTTTCCCTGAGAAGGTAGGGTCGTGGCAAAAGAGAAGGCAGGGTTCCGATTAATCACCACGACCCATGTGTGCTGCCAGAGTTCAGGTAGAAGTGACTGAGCCCATAGAGCACCATGGACGAATGGGAACAAGAGTCGCTCTCCTCCCAGACACTTGATTTTCAGTGGCCGTAAGACAGTCTTCATAAATGTGCAAATCTATAATGCATATGAGCTACAGGTCACCTCCTAGAGGACTGCGCAACAACACCGCTCTCAGTGGTCCTAGAACCATTTAGACTTCCAATCCCAAGGCCCAACATGGCATCCCAGAAGTGTGCATGATCTCAGACCTGCTGATGTCTGGGAACTTCCACAATGTGCCGCCAAATTACTTCTGCAGGGGGAGGCTTTCTCCAGTCTCTCAGGGACCAGCTCCCACCCATTGGCCCACCGCAGCTCCACATGAGTGACGGCTCCAACCATACGGCTGGAATCCCACCCACCACAGCCACAATTTGTCCTGTACCTATTGTCTCCTCTTCATTGCCCTCCTTGTCTAGTTTGAACTGACCTTCTGGAACTCAGATATAATAATCCCTGCTCGCAAGTCTCTTGTTCTTAGGAAGATTATGAAGTACTTAGGATCAAGAGCCGCGGCTTTCCTCCGTGCAGCTTCTGCTGCTTCTTCGGCACCAACACCTAATGAAAATAAGAGGTGCAGCTGTTCAGACGGCCTTTGAAGAGTCAGTGAGAACAGGTGGTTAGTGCTGCTGGAGTCCCGTGCGCTTGGGGCCTAGCGCAGGTGATCCACTTCAGACAAAGACAATCTCATAAAGCGCGGTTCGCATTTCACAGCACACCACAGTCTACATGCACATTTCAATTGCTCTTTAAAAACGGTCTGAATTATTGTTTATATGTGAGCCGTGCAGTGTGAAAACCTAAGGCTCAAAGAGGTTACGGCAGAATAGGAGAGCTACAGGTCAGACAGGCTCTGCTGGCTCCAAGGCCTGGCTTTCTCTCACCCTTTCAGATGCCTCTGAACTTACAGGGGGCCCTTCAGCCCTCACAGCCCACTCCCTCCCATGCCCCTTGGGAATCATGGATCTTGCAGATCCACACATTGATGTTACACATTTGGCAACATAGTTTTCTAGGTCTTGCGCAGGTTTCCCCTGTTTTCACCCATTACGGTTGGTCCCTCTGTTGAAAATTATTCGCCCATTTTTGGTGGCGCTCCTCAACATGCTGAGCAAGCCGGTTGACCCTTGAGGGGTTATCACTCATTTGAGCAGTGTAGGTGCCTGGGAAGGTTCTTCACCCCCCCCCCCCAACAACTGTCCTGGCCATATACTAGCCACATACTGGCCATGGCTGCCTTGCTAGTCCAGCAGCCTTTCGTACCGAAGACAGAGACAAAGAGAAAGGTCTAGCCACTTCCTGCTTCCATTTTAAGCTGCTAAAGCCAATACCAGGGCTTTATAAAATAAAGGGGCCAGGGATAGGGTGGGGATTACCGTACCGATTTGGAGGCTGTTAAATCCGAGCTCCGGCGACGATCTTGATCTCAAAACTTGGTTTGTAACGTCACACAGCTCAGTTTCAGCCAGAGCAGTCTCGAGAAGAGAAATCCCAAGGAAGAGACTGAAGGAAGGGCGCCAGGCCGCCTTAGTAAGAGCTGCACTTGCGGTAACCAATCCCATTAAGAGAACTGACTGGCTTTTACAGGAAAGCGAATTTAAACCCCTTCCCAGGTGAAGCCCCATGACGTCACTTCCTCTTAGAGCAATGGCTCTCGACCTTCCTAATGCTGCGCCCCTTTATTATAGTTCCCCACGTTGTGGTGACCTCTAACCATAAAGTTATGTTTGTTGCTACTCTTGGCCCTCCTCAACACTTTTTATCTATAGCATTACCTATTATCTTCAATAATTTGTTGTTGATCTATGCCCTTCAATATAAAAATATATAAGGGCAGCAACACCTTCCCTTTGTATAGCTTCCACATATGGGTGTATGCCTTCAAAGATCACTTGTTTGGCTGGCCCTGTTTGGTGTGATCTCTTGCTTAAATGTCTACCTACAGAAAGAAGAAGAAAAAAATTCCTGTGGAGAAAGAAAAAAATTCCTACAGAGAAAATAAAACCTTTTTTGTGCTGTTCAAGGATATTGGCAATTATCAAAAATCCAATAGTTCCTGTTTTTTGTTTTTGTTCGCTTAGATTTAAAAAAAAATCAATGTTACAATGATTGAGATTTGGGATTAGGATCTATATAAGTATGAAAGACATTTTAGTAGGTCTTTCTACCCCCTAGAATAAGGTCATGTCATATTGTGCTGTGTTATAATGGAGTTGACCTCCACTTAGTAATGGGAACTAGAGGTTTCTTAGCACCTCTGTGCTTTGGATGTAACAGGAGAAAACCTTCCTGGGAGCTGCAGATACCTCGATCTTGCCATCTAGATGAGTCCCAGAGTTAGCCTCTAATATGGATGGTGCTTTTTCTTCTGATCTCATCGGCAGCTAGGAGGGACAAATAGCATCGTAGAAATAGATCTGTTCTTACGGGACAAAAACTCTAGATGGGTGGGATTATACATTACCAAGCAGTTGACACCCGGCCATCTCCACCATGTTGATAACCTGGATAATAAGGAAACTTAAATCTTCAGACAGTACTTAGGATAGCCCCGGGAAGAGAAAGAGAAGAAGGGCCACTCTGGATCTGGTATTTTTCTGGAATCATCATCAATATCGTAAGTGGGCAGTTCAGATCTTAAGAGCTCTGAAAGCCGTATTTGCACAAGGAGCAGCCAGAAGGAACAAAGGCTGTGTTGAGTGAATGTTAACATTGCTTATCTCCATTTTCCCACTGCCTGGATAAGGCCTTATGCACCTTAGAATTGGGCAGGGGGGGGGGGGGTACAAGCATTCTGAGTATGACCCAGATCAAAATCTCCCTGTGTCAACTGCAGAATAAGGAAACCTTCTCCCAAGGGGGCTGACTCAGGTAACTGGAATGCAGACCTATCTATAAATAACACAGGAATTCGGCCCTCTTATTATTTTTTTTTTCCCCTGAGTTATTTAGGGATTTCAGTTCACTCTAGGTAAATGATTAGCATGTGTCCTTGTAGAATAAATGCCACAGTGTGAGACGGATTCATGAAGGACGACAGCCATCCGTGTGACTCTCCTTGTCAGCTGGGGACCCATCAGCACTCAGCACCTCTTCCTGTGAAGTAGGTGAGCAGAATTCTGCTCTCCACACAGGGAGTCATTAGAATCAAAGAGAGGGGATCTGGAAGCCAGAAGCACCTCTGGAAAGCCAGAGGATGAAGCACAGTGGCTCTATTTAATGGAAAGATAGCAGGCACCACAGACCTGAGCCAGATGTGCAAGTGACCTTCTTCTAGAAGTCGCACCATAAGAAAGGAAACAGAAGCATGAAATTCTTTTATTTCATCATAATAAATTAAAAACTAAGATAATTAACGTTCTTTTTTAAAAAAAAAAAAAACTAGCCACGCTAAACTTTTAAAATCCAAAGCGTAGTTGATACTCGCACGTCTCCACTTAGATCCTTCATGTCTTGTGGGTCCTTGTGGTCACATTTGGCAGTGTCGCAATGGACAGACAGTAGAAGGTCAAGAAATCACTGATTGACTTAAAAGTCTTGCCTAAAGCTCTCACACCTATTTTGTAGGAATCAAAAAGAATCACCTTTTGGAATCCTAATTTTGTGCTATATAAAAAAAATATAAGAATAACTTGATTTATTTTAGGCATCCCAGCTAAATGACAGTTAAAGAGTAAATCTGTTGAACAGGGCTCACTCTCCTGCCTCAACTCCTGCTATTTATTATTTATGCTCAGTGTGTCTCCGTCTGCTTTGTCATCTCTAAAACTGGTGATAATTGTATTTATCTTATGAAGCTATTGTAAAACCCCCAAAAGTGCCTTATGAACTATAACTATAAACACTTAGCAAAAGTAAGATTAAGTTTAAGTGTGTTTCATGGATGGCCTTCCAGCCTGCTGGGTGCTTGGCTGCTGTATCTGTCTTCATGTTTATAATGCTCTGAAGGGCACAATTACCCAGTCCTTAAAGGGGAGGAAACTGAGGTTCAGGAAATTATCGGGTCACACAAATGGGGAATATCGTAGTTAATCTCAAATTTTAAAACGGGTCCGATTCTATTCATGACACCGAGAGAATGAGGCTAGACTCTCATTCCATGAAACATTCTCTTGTTTTAAAGATGGAGAAGCCAGGGTTTGGTAATTGTAGGACCACACACATGCACATCGCCAGCCAAGGGAACTTCTCAATGACCATTCTGGTTTTATGTCCATTGCACCCTCTCAGCTGAAGGCATCTCCTGACCATTGAGGGTTTTGTTTTTGTCTTGGTAGAATCTCACTATGTAGCTCCGTGTGGCTTGGAACTCACAGCTTAGACCAGGCTGGCTTAGAACTCACTGAGATCCACCAACCTCAGCAGTGCTGGGATGGCCTCGGGGTTACTTTTAGAGTCTCAGGTAAAGAGCTAATCTTTACGGTTGAGCCTTTTCAGGGGAGGCTCAATGTACCAAACTGTGGGTACATCCTTAACTATTTGTGATGGTGCTTCAGTGGGCATGCGTGTACCTCAATGCCTCTTCATATTCCCTAGGGAATCTTTAATGAGATGCTTTGTCAACTTCGATAGCTCCAGCCCGACTCATGCTAATAGTAATAATAAATATTATGATACCCTAAGTGCACACGAGGCATTGTTGCTCAGTGTTGCTTCTACCCCAGCAAGTGACACAGTGAGTCTATATTTCTTCCGTGTCCTTGTCAAACCTCTCACCAAGCAGTCTGATTGGCTGCGTGGACAGTTTAATGCTTCCCGGTCTGTTCCTTAATGCCTACCATTCCTGCTTCCCAAGTGTTCCTGAGTGTCCCCCATTCATATCCTGATAGCCCTTCAGGAATCATTCAGCTAGGGCAGATTGACTACTTCAAGGAGGAAATCTTTCTACCTCCAGCACCTATTTCTGCACCTCTCATTTGGCCTCTGTTCACACACCACAAACTACTTCATGCAGAAGTTTCTGTTTGTTTATTTGTTTTGTTTTGTTTTTTTTTTTAAATCCAGCAACACAAAGGGTCCTTCAAGACAAGGCCCTTTCATATATGTGTTTCATATCATAGTGTACTTAAACTATTTTATTGACTAAGTACATGAATATATACACCTGTGTAATGAAGCTGAGTTTATAATAGATGTGTAAGACCCATTTAATTAAACAATTTTCAGCTTGAGAACCACATGAAATAGTTCTCTTTGAAGCCACAAAGCTCTGCCATGGTTTTAAGGTTTCCAATGGTCTAATCCTCCCCTCTAAGCCGTCTCTCTTAGACCTTGAATGTGAGTTACTCAACCTCACTAGGTTTCATTGTTCTCTACATCTGTTTGAGAGGACTTTGCTACTGTTTCTCCACACTAATATTGTGTGTTATTAATATCCCCAAGCAGAAGAACGAATTATCCCGCAAAGACTACCATCAGAGTGAGGCAGAAAGCAATAAAACTGTATGGGTATAGGAAACCTTGGCCCCAGGTGAAATTGAAAAATGACTTGAAAACAGTGACTCAGCCGTGTCTGCAGTTTTCCTCCTTCAGCAAAGCAGCGTGGAGTGCTCAGTAGCCACGGATAAACTCTTCATGCCCTTCGAAGTAATGAGTCACTGCGTGTGACTAAGGACGAGGAGAAAGAGTCATACCTTAAAGAAAAAAAGTGCTCCTGTGTCTGGCTGGCGGGGGACACTCCCTGTTCTGGGAAACATGATCATGTCACCGGCTTGAGTCACTTTAGTGCTGTTTGTGGAAAAAAAAAAAAAACCTAAGAAACAGTATGTATGGACTTTAGCGATAAGTACATGATAACATTCAGGGATCTGCGAGTACCTTGGGCCCCCAGAAGGTCCTGTTCTCTCATATCCACCCTTTTGGGCATTTTCATATTTTACACTGAGTTGTGAAATTAGCAAACACGGAGAGATGATGACTGTTGGCAAAGCAGGGCTTCCTTTGGAGTCTGGGTTTGGGGCCCGTAGAGAATAGATGGCAGTTTTCATGAGAACAGGCCTCAGGTTTATTTCTAGGTAAAACGACTTAAATTCAGACGTGGGGCTGCTCTCAGAATCCCGCCCCCCAGCCCAGCCCTAGCCCTCAGTTCCCATTCCTGCTGACACAGGTAGTTCAGCAGGGAAAACAGAACTTCTGGCCACTTGAATGTACTTTACTCACCTTGGGCTACTTTCAAGTTATTTGACTTTCTAGCTTGTGGAATTAGTTACGCTTTGCCCTTCGAGACTGTAATTTAAAATATTTGAAACCAAAGGCTGTGTCTGGCATTGGGGGTAGGAGGGCAGTCCTTGCCCTTCCTGTGAGATATGCCACTGTCTAGATCCTCTGGTAAGCACCTCATCTAGACGTCCTGCATCTGAGCAGGCAGGGGTTTCTGGTAGGTCATTCTTGTCATCTAGAGATCCTGGAATCTTCTTGATCTACTCATAAGAGTCCTGTCAGCCCTGCCCCCAGAGGCTCCACCCTCAGGATGGATATGACTAACCTGGCCTGGTTGCTGTCTTTCCTCCGTTCAGCTGAAGCTGAGTCTTTCTTGTCCTTTCTTAGACCCTGTAGCTGGAGACTCCTCTATCATAGCGCCAAGATGCTCATGGCCCGCTTGCTCTCTCACCGTTCCGTTCTCTGGAGCTTGCTTTCCTCTGATCTTTGCATGGATGGATCCCTTTCAGTCAAATTTTATCACTTCCTCAGAGATGCCTTACCTGGCATTCTGCTCTAAGGAGTCATCTAGATACACCTCATTCTATCACCCCAAATCAATATTCTGTAGATATTTTATTATTCTTCTTATTGATCAATTTATTTACGATTTATCTCTTCCCATCCAGATATTGTCTAGAAAATAATTTCTTCCATGGAAATTGTATATCAGATTGCGGCCTAGGCTGGCCTGGAATTCACTCACTATGTAGCCCAGGCTAGCCCAGAACTTACTATTTAGCCTAGGCAGGCCTCAAACTCATAGGAATCCTCCCATCTCAGTCTCTTGAGTGCTAGAATAAGCTGCCATACTTGATTCAACTTAATAGACTGCTAGATAATAAAAAAAAACGCCATGGCCAGTAGCCATTTCATAATATCTGGGGAGCAGTAAGCATATGCAAGGGTCTAACCTCTGGCCACACAATTAGTCACTTGCTACAGCTATAACTTTCAACAGTCAGCTCAATCAACCATGTGGAAACAGTGCTGGACCAGTCAGGAAAGGGAATCAGGCCTTCTGCAGAGAAGTCGTGAACTTCATCCTGCCTAATGCCAGGAAAAGTTCACATTCTGGGGGCTCAAGGTTTCTCTTCTAGCAGGGAGACTGCCAGGCAGAAGCGACCCAGGAATCTGGGGTCCTTGTCTTAGCACAGCTATGGGTGGGTTTGAGCTGCATCTTCTTGTTTTTAGCTAAAGGAGTCAGGAGGTATCTGGGTCCTAAGGAAGAACTAGGGTGGTTGAGGCACGAGGATGAGGAGGGAGGCCCAACAGGACTGGAGCCCCCACTAAGAGCAAAGCCAGAGCCAGAAGCCAAGCAGAGCAGCCTTGGGATTCAAACTATGTAAGGCAAGGCAGGGCAGTGAGGTGCTTTCCCCAGGAGGCAGGAAGGGTCTTGGCTGGTGGTAGGAAGAATGCAGGGAATGTGGGCCTCCCCGGCACACTGCAGCTGAGCCAAGGCAGAGGGTTAGCTTCATGCCACTGGCAGAGAGATCCTACATACGATAGGTGTGGTAAGGGCTTGCATGAGCTATCCTGGTGTTCTCAATTGTGCAATGGTTTTAGTTCGCCCAGAGCCTTCTCCAAGGTCACCAGCTCTCCATATTCTCAACACCCCATATTCTCAGCACCCCAAAACTCATGGCAGGTACCGGGTGGGGCTGAGGGGAAGACTTAGCCCTAACAGAGGAACTGGGACACAGGCTATCAACATAGTGACAACTTTCAGTGACCAACAAACCACGAACAACCAAGCTCTACAAACTGTTCCCGAGCATGTCTGAGTCCTCCTGCGGCCTTGTCCCAGAAGCAAAGGGACTTCGAGCAAGAAGCCTCAGGTGGAGCGATCAGGTAGAAACATTTGACTGGAAGTGAGGTCTAATTGGGCCCCCACAAACCAGCGAGGCCCGGGGACGTTTGGTTACACACCTGCCAGGAAGGCTCAGCAGACAGGTTCAGACTTCCCCAATTGGAATGCAATTAAGCATCAATGCCAAGGGGGAGCCAAAGGCAACAGTGGGCAGAACAACAGCCCTGTTGTAGAGCCCAGCATCCCACAGGCTGCGGGGACGCTGCTCCAAGCCCACCCCTGCTCTGCTTCTGCATTGAAATAGGCATAATTAATTAACACTCGCAGACTGTAATTGCTCTGCCCTAAGGCTGCAGTCTACACACATTATACAAAATATGGAAACGAGCTTCCTTCCTTACGATGACACTGTGATTCCCACGGCAAAGATCTAAATGTCTGCCCCGGAAGAGCTCCAGTGAGACTTTGGCTATGAAATTATCATTTCAGAGTTACGTGCGAACACATATAACTTGCCTTTTATGTTGCTAGCAAAGAAATGCCAGACTGTTGTATCAGAGGGTAGAGACTTTACCTCAGCTACTATTACAACCTGAGAAGCTTGGCTGGGATCTTGCACGTAGTAGGTGCTCAGCCAGTGTTACCTAAAAGACTCAAACTGCAGCAAGAAATAAATGTTCCAGCCAGGCGGTGGAGGCACAGGCCTTTAATTCCAGCACTCGGGAGGCAGAGGCAGGTGGATCTCTGGGAGTTCGAGGCCAGCCTTGTCTACAAAAACTAGTTCTGGGATAGGCATCAAAGCTACAGAGAAACCTTGTCTCAAAAAAGAAAGAAAAGAAAAGAAAAGAAAAGGAAAGGAAAGGAAAGGACGAAAGAAAGAAAGAAAGAAAGAAAGAAAGAAAGAAAGAAAGAAAGAAAGAAAGAAAGAAAGAAAGAAAAAGATTTCTTCTGACCAAGGAGCTCAGCTCCAGTAACAAAACCACACAGTGTGGTATGACATATAACAGAAACCATTACCTAGGAACACTCAGAAAAAACACATCCTTTTTCCCATCAGCCCTTTCAGGAACAAACTTTACCAAAACACAGCTGTATTCAAATTAAATAGGATGATGCTGAGTTAATTCCACCTCTGCCATGATTCAGCAATGTCCATTCTGAAAGACTCACACATCTGATTTCATTTTGTTTGTCGGAAGCTCTGTGTGTGTGTGTGTGTGTGTGTGTGTGCACGCACACGCGTGCGTGCATGTGTGTGTGTGTGTGTGTGCATGATCTGTGAGATATGTATAACCTGTCTCAATGAGCTATGTTAACAAAATAGCAAACATTGTTTCATTCTGTGGCTACAGTGGCGTGGCTAGCAATGCACAGGACCCTGCTAAGCAGCAAGAACGTAAGTTCTCAGGTATGTGAACTGGAAACTTAAAAACCACCTAAAAGCTTTGGGCAATGAGCCAGTCTTGGTTAGCCCTGTAAAGCAAGAGCTATAAAAGCAGAGCCTGGGTCAGTGCATGGGGGTGGGGGAGGGGCCAAACCAGAAGGAGAGACTTTGTAAGAACAGATGATGACATTGCTGTTCACAGTGTTTCCAGACACTTGCTGTGGTGGCATCAGGAACTCATGTCTCCATCTGATTTGCCCTCCCTTAAATGAGCCGCCCTGGCGCAGTTCAGCTGAGTAGCTAACTGGTGATACTGGTCGGTGTACAACCCAACCACTAGCTTTGGGAGGGCTGCCTATCACACAGCTCGGTGTCACCAGATGCACCCCATAGGGAATGTCAGGGAGCTCAGATGGTCTCAGGATTGCAGTAGACGTAGCCATGGGACCCACAGTGACTGCCCCTGCTGCATTGCCCCAGCTGCAGTGGCTAAGAAGGCAGCGCATCTTGCAGGAAATGCACCGGTCCTGAAATGGTATCTAGTCACTTTAGAGAATCCAGGTTACCCAAGACCCTGACTTTATAGTCCTATGGTCTGTAGTAGTCCCCCCTCCAGCTATTCTACAATACCACAAGCTGAAACGCCAGAAGAACTCACAGGCGGCTCTTGAGGGCTCAGTGTTTGCTTTGGGTTGGGAATGCAACTGCCCTACTTTGAAGACTGAGGTTCTTTCCGAAATGGCAGTGACTCATGTGTCCCCAGTGAACAAAGGTGAATCATCCACGAAACAAGAAATCCCTTTTCTGACCTGGAAGACCTGGGCGTAGGAATTCAAAAGCCAACCTTGATGTGACGGGAATAAGCCAATGAGCCTTAACACCCCAACCTGAGCAGAGCCCATTAAGCCTCAAATAAATTTAATCCAGTTTTTCATCCACAACCTTCTATTTTTATTTATTACTACCCATTGGCCCAAAAGTAGAATAGTCAAAGCAGGTCCCAGGGCCAGGGTACTTATAAGCAGGCGGGAAACAGCAGGAAGGAGGCTTTATATATTTGCGTTATCAGACAAGCAATTTCCCAGCTCTCAGCGTTTGAGCTGGATTTCAATTAGATAAATGTACAGGTGTTAATGAGAGCAGATCGCTGAATCACAGGGGGGTGTTCTCGTCAATCCAAGTAAGATCCCAACCCCAATGCGATGAGGTCATCAGAGAGAACACCGCAGGTGGGCCTTCCAGATACCTAGAAGGATGCTTGACGAGGAAGACATTGTTCTGAGAGGTCAGAAAGGGTTTGCTGGTGTGGAAGGTATTGCCACGCCCAGTGTCAGGCTACAAAGAGGGTTTTACAGTATAGTGGGTCTTTTCATCCACACAGAGGCAGTATCCGTGTGTGTGTGTGTGTGTGTGTGTGTGTGTGTGTTTGTTTGTTTGTTTGTTTTTAAGAAGTGTTTTCAGCTTCATACCAGCCAACCTAAGGTAGACTATTGGAATTCTCTAAGCTAAGTTTGCCAGCTTCTATGCTAACAAAAGTAATAGCAGTGGCTATCCAAAATGGCTGCTGATTTAAAAACCATTACCTACCTACCTCAAACCACGGTCTCTCATCTTGCCTGCCCTCACCCTTCCCTTATCAATGGTTCCAGTCCCCCACACAGACCGCCAACACAGCCACACACACAGCTCCTGACACACAAAGCCTCTTGGCAGGCAACCCATGGGTACTCTCCTCCTCCTCAAGCTGGGCTTCTCCATTTTAGTGACCTGTGCTGAACGAAAGACTAAACGGCTTCTCCCACGAAGCCGGTAAGTATAAGGCGAGTGAATCAGCAAACTCCCAAACTCTCCAGCGGTCCCTGACTTCTGGCTACATACCTTAATCCTGAGAGGTTCCGAAGGACACACAGAATAGACCGAATTAGCTGCACCTCCCATCCTGCAGGCCCGTTGCCTGCGTTTGTGGTGACTGATCGAGACCGTCAACTTGACTAAACTGGGAAGTGCGCAGAAGAAGGGCTTTAGACTTTCCTGCCAGATAAAGAGTTGAAATCACACACTTTCCCTCATTGTATCTCCTACTTTCTCCTCGGATTTTCTCTCCAGAACAAAGGAAAACAAAACAAATCCTGTGCGGTTGTTAGTGCTTTTCTTGTTTTTAGAGACAAGGTCTCACAGGCTAATCCAAGCTGGCCTAGAACTTCTGGCAATTCTCCTGCCTCAGCTTCCTGAATGTAACAAGTATGGGTGTGAACCACCGCACCTAGCAAGAAAAAGTGTTTATGCTTCTGTTGCTCACAGATACCAAAAGATGCTAATAGAGCTCAGTAGAGCTAAGGGCCTGAAGGAAGAAAAGGTCTAAAGAGACCGTGGGTGTCCACACAAAATAGATCAAAGGCCTCTTCCTTAAAGTAGTTTATTTCCCTCTCTGAGACAATTGTTATTGTAAGCAAATCTACAATGTCAACAGGAGCTCTGCTTCCAATGTTCTGTTACGCTATAGTTACCTGAACTGAGTAGTCAGTAAACTTGTGCTTGCTCAATTACGATATCCATCATTACCAGGAGGACGATGAGCAATCTGGCCCTTCCCACAATTTTTAGTCATCTCCCCATGACAGATCTTCTAGTATCTCTCGAGATCTATGGTGCAAGAGCAGTGTGAATGTCCTGACTACCCCAGACCTACCTCCTCCTCCCAACATTCGAGGTACAGACCTGATTGTCTATAGCTTAGAGCCACCTGGAAGAAAGGGGAGCAGTCTAGAGCAGGGGCAGGCCAAGCTAGGCCTGCTGCTGACTTGAGACACATGGTTTTCTCCTTGTCAGGTTCTACTGAGGTCACACTGCCTGGAGCCTGGGAAGGAGACAGGCTGAGACTGCCTCCTCCCACATTCTGTTTGGCAAGCAGAATACACAGGCTGCAACAACAGACCTGCAAGAGACGCCCAGCTCTGGAAAACGGTGGCCAAGAGAACAGCATACTTGTATAGTTCTGTTTTGCTTTCTCTGATTCCGCCAGTCACACGAGTTATCCTCCTGCTAATGATAAGAAAAGGCAGAGAAGTCAGAAATCAATGCACAACAAAGTCAGGGTTTATGGGATGCCTACTATGTGATTGAAATGGTGTTAGTTCTCAAAGGAAAGAAATTGAAATATAGTTGAGTTAAAGTATAAATGTCACAACAGAGTCTACAATAAATCCCAAATGAGCAATATATTTGGGGTTGTGGGATTCATATAAGATTGGTATTGTGACCTCAGGGTACAGTAAAGAGACGGGGACATGAATGTGTCGGTTAAGGATGTACGGTGTTTGCATGATCCAAGTACCTCTGTGGGCATGTGCAGGCATTTCCAGCAATGGAAAGAATACGCACAGAGATTTGGTTTTGTTTGTTCATTTGTCTTTGTGTGTTTTTGGGAATGGCTTAAAAACAATCTGTCATCAGGAAATGGTTTTCTGGGCTAGCCCTACACAGTAACTCAGTGATAGATTGGGGTAGAACTCTGGGGGACTCTGAATAGGGTAAGGTCATTGGATTTTATTCTGTAGGCTGTGAGGAGACACCATAGATTTACTGGAGTCAGCTGTGTATGTGTGGGCGAGAGAACAAGGCTTGGGAGGTGAGACACCTTAAGCTTCTTGAAGTAGACTAAGGGGGCTTTAGTCATCTCTGTGTGAATGGAGAAGCTTGACATGGCAGGTTTGGGGGTAATGGAAATCATTTTATTAGTCTAAGACTCATAACTGTCATTTGTGGAGGCGGGGTTGGAAAAAATGAGTTGTGAAGTATATTGGTGATTTGTTCAAAATCACACCATCCTGTTCTCCCGGGACACGGATGCAAGATGCGGGTATAAGATCTGTGTTGCCCAGGGATGTAGTATGGTAGACAGTTGGTCTCAGAAAGTCAGAAAGGTTTCCATTTGCCAATCCCTGTAACCCATAAACTGGCCTTGTTATTCTTGTAAAAGGTCATACTTCCTGTGTGTATGTGTTTGTGTATGTGAGTTTGTGTGTGTGTGGTCATTTTGTCCATTTCTTTCAGTAATGCATCCAGAAGTCAATGAACAGACACATGAGGCTAATCTAGTGATTTCCAAGTTTGGAACTTTTCTTCTCACAAATGGCACCTCTATTTGTCCCATCTAATTATTTGAAAAAAACTAGCAACTACAACAAATGAAACAAGCTTAACAAAACAGTCCTGTTCCTGGACTTTGATGAGTAAAGACAGTACTGTTCCCAGATGAAAGTGTAGGCCATCTGGCCGGAGTTGTATACACTTCAGTAGGACGTGATTTCACCAGCTGGTGTATGGATGTCCAAGTGTGAATCACAACCAGCCATCAGCGGGGTCACACTGGAGTGAAGCTAAGAAAGTATGGGTTAAATGGAAGTGGAGCCTTTGTTTCATCAAGAGATTTCTATCTTCAACTTTGAAATTTTGTCAGGACACATTCCTGTACCTTTTCAAACCTCAGAGTCTCTCATAACTTTGGGGTTTAGAACGTTCTGACAGTATTGGCCAAAGTAACATCAAAGAGAGTCAAAAGTTGACTCCTTTTGGTTACCCTACAGGAAATTCAACAATTCAAGTATGTTAAGTAGGAAGAAGTAATACAAAAACTTTTATGTTTGCAGGCGTGTGCATATGTGTGTGTGTTCAAATAAGCAGAAGCACTTCTGTGTTTCCTGAATATTTTTCTTCAGAAACACTAGACCCTGAACGGTATGCAATACGAATGAACTGTGCCTGGAACTCACAGGCTCAAGGGTTAAGGAATTTAATTATGCTAAAAAAAATTGAAAAGGAGTTGATTATACCTTTCTAAATAGGAAACCCTAGCAATACTACATCGTACCACATACTCTGTCCTACGCTGGAACCCCAACTCTTACAAATATTTATAGTTACCAGTGAGGCCCAGGAGCACATGTGTTTGTATCTCATCTCAGAGATAAAAGGATAAAGATATCAGTAGGGGTCAGATGATCTAGAAGCAGAGGTCTTCTGCTTGCGTGACTATTATCCTCTCCTAAACACCTTTAACAGTTTAGCGGAAAAGAAATGTTTCCACTAAAATATACATCGTAATAAAGACCAACAAGATTGAACAGTTATCGAAATACTGAAAAACGAATGTACTTTACAACCCATGTATTCTTTATTAGCGCTGTAGATAACAGGTCCACCGGTGATCCCAGTGTCTACTGTGATCTTGATAGGATGCTTCGTGTAGACCCTGTATTGAGATGTCTGTAGCAACTGTAAAGTGATGGGCAAACGTGTGTGACCTGTCTTGACGAGAGCTGCAGGAACTGCTAATATTACAGCAGTTTGCTGTGTTACTGGGAAGAAATGTTTAGTTGGTTTCAAAGTAATTCCAAGTGGGATTGCCACAAATGAAGATACAATCTTTTCTCTCCTTCCAAAATCATAGACCCAGTAAGTTCTGTCAGCAGCTAAACCTCAGGTTAAAAATAGGTATGTTAAGATGTTTCTAGGCAAAACATAGGCCGTCAATGATTACTGAAGATTATATAAGCTATCCACTCAGCCTGAGAGGTACTTACCCTTTCTGGGCTCTTGGGAGGTTGACCTTTGAGCTTGCTTAATATTGCATATTGCCCCCTGCCTAGCACGGTGCCTTGTGGGAATGAATGTTTAATGCACGTCTGCTCAAAGAAGGAAGGACTGGAGAGGCAATGGAGGGGGCTCCGACTTGGCAGGTTAAGTTCCCTGCTTGCCCTGACCCTCTAAGACTCTGACAAATGCAGAAAGAACTTACTGGAGCCAGTTCAGAGTCCTGTGGCTGCAAGGAAAGACCGCAGGAGACAGCAGAGGCAGTGGGTGGAGTTTCAGTGCAATGCATTTGGGTGGGGACCAGCCTGGCGTTCAGTACCCAGCTGGAATTCTGCCCCTCAGATAAAGATCCTGAACAGAAAGCGGAAGTGCCATAACCAGTGACCGCAGAGGCTAACCCCAGGGCAGGGAGCAGCTGAGCTGGCCAGCTGTTTTCCTGCGGCCTATCTATCAACCTGGACAAGTGAGGAAATGCATTCATCCCGCTCCCTGGTTTGATGAAGAGACCCTTTGTAGGGTTTAAGCAGCTTTTTAAAAAGGGTTTTTTTTTAAGCTTTTGTCTTTTGGACAAGGGTCCTTAGGGAAAAGTCTTGACTGAGGGCACCCTCTATGTGCTCTATCTCAGTCACCAGAGAAAAGGGGGTGGGAGGAGAGAAACCTTATAAAATTCCTGATAGAACTAAATGTTACAAACATAGACACAACCAGATCCATAATGTTACACAATGATAAGGTAGACAAACAATATAATATAATGGTAGACACACAAACTAGACATGGACGAGTGGCGTTATTGCATCCGGGATATTTATCCAACTTAACACCTGTGTATCGAGAGAACTTACACAAAATAATGATAACAAAAACAATTGTCTGAAAAGTTTCTGCACCCCATAAGCCTCTTCACTGACTCAATATCCGAATTAGACCAAATCAAACCCGATTAGAAAAAACCAGGCATAGTGGCTACCAAAGTTCTCAGATGTCTTTCCAGCCCCCAGAGAGGGGCCAGGGAAGGAAGACCAGAAAACCACGTTTGTTCTCTGGGGGGGGGGGCAGTTTAAATACCTTGTGGGAGTGATCTTGAGTACCTGGGGGAAGGGTCATCGTGTGGCGGACTTTCTCAGGGTTGAAGTCTGGACTGAGGCAACTCCCAGAGGAGGGAGCTGAGGATGAAACCTCCACCGGAACATTCTAGACTCTGGATATCTGGATGGCAGGGCCTGTGGTATGACCTTAACCCAAACATTCCAGACTCTTTGGGTATATGGATACCAGGGGCTGGGGTGAGGCTTCCAGCCAAACATCCCAGACTCTTTGGGTATATAGGTGCCAAGGGTTGGGGTGAAGCCTGAACCCAAATATTTGTGGATGCCAGGGGCTAGGGTGACACTTCCACCCAAACACTGTCATTTTAAGAAACATACCACCTATGCAGGTATCTTATATAGTTTTATCTCATTTACTCCAATAACAAACCTATGTGCATTACTAATCTGCAGCGGTATCAAAAATGGTTGTATCTGAAAGCTACGTCCACCTTCATGATGTCTGTGAATGCAATCTTATTTGGAAAATGACCTTTTAGCTATGTCTAGGCTAAGGGTCTTTTTGGACAGCATCCTGAATCTTTGGGATGGTCAGAAGTTCAATGGACCAGAGTCCATTTAAGAAGAGGAGACACAGAGAAGGAAAGCCCATGTGAAGGAGATGGTCCAAGTAATAGATCTGTGAGTCTGGAGCGCAAGGGTAGCTGGGGGTCGTCTGGAGCTAGGGCAGAGGCCAGAGCTCATTGAGAGCCTCCAGAAGGAGAATCAGTTTCTGTTTTTTAAGCCAACTGCGATCTCCAGAATCTCTTCAAGCTCCCAAGAATCGGGGGCCTACTGTTCCATTGTTACAAGGTGCCACCAGGCTCAGTTACACATGCCACTCTGCCACTTGCCTGCCAGAACTGACAAAGAACTACGCACTTCAAGATGAAAAGCACCATTAAGGCAACAATAATTTAGAGCAAAGGTTAACCAAACATCTGTTCTCAGACTGCTTGGGTTTGAGGCCAGCATTCCCGCCTACGGAGCTAGGAGGCTGTGATGAGTTGTTACCCTCCATGTGTGCCATGCTTGTTCTTCTGTAAAATGCAGAGAAGCCACAAAAGGTCCCAAAAAGACACGGCCAAAGATGGGATGTGGCGCCCTAATCAGATTCTTAAATGGAAAGGGGTAAGAGAAAAGCAAGTAAATCTGAATGAAGCATGAGCTTCAGAAAACAATAAAATATGGGTATTGGCTTCTTAACTGTAAAAACTGTGTTGGACAAACCAGATGTTAATAGTAAAGGAAAACAGGGTACATGGGAAATCCATAGATGAATTCATTGAACTAAAACATTATACAAAATGTCTCTAGGTGGGGAAAATGTGTCTCACCTTAGAGTGTGATGAATTTTTAGAAGGGCTCCTGGCACATTGCAAGAGTCATTGTCAACTGCTGCCATTTCAGAGTGATTAGCAAGACAGGCTATTGATTTTAAAAAGTGAGATGGTCCTATGTTTGTGAAATAAATTATCTTAGTAATATTTATTACTATTTGTTATTAATAATAAGTATCGGAATAATATTGTTTTAATTATAGTTTGTCTCATCCCAAAGATAAGTAAAACTAAACCAAAATCTCAGTGATGCTTGGGTATCAGATATTTTTGAATTCATACCTATCATCCTACTATTTGCATATTGTTCAAATGATTCAGATCTATTTTTCATTCTGAGAAAAAATTTTTAAGGAAATCTGCAAAGTCACAAATATACGTATGAGTGTGGTCTGCCTGCTTTTTTACATCCATCTGCTAGCGAATTCAATTTTTAAAAACACGCACATTGTATTTCACATTTTGCTTAGAAAACCAAACAAAGTAAGTTGTGGTGATCCCTTCTTAACTGCTTTGACATCAAACAAGGTAGACAGGTATCATGGATCCTGTATATTCACTTCGATCCCCATAGCAACGGGAGAATAATATCTTTGATAAAACCGCATCATTGCATAAGGATGCCAAGACAAGACGCTCTAAACTGATGGCAGCCTTCACATTTCAAGCAGTGACTGATCACCTTAAGAAGTGAATGGTTCTTTTCAGACAGACAGCGTGTTGAGAGGAGAGATCCAGATGCGAGCAGAGTGTCCCTGCCTTGTGTAGCAAATGCCACCTCCATCACAGGATCCAAACAGCGCCATGAGAAGAAGCAATGAAATAAAATACTGTAACTTCATCAGGCAGGATGGAGCCAACTCCAGGAAGGGAAGATGGTGGCCCTGAGAGAACTTCTCTCCAGGACCTTTTGCAAGCCAGATAGGTGGGAGGACAGATAAAGATGTGAAGTTGGGGCTGCTGTGTCCCAAAGGTTGACACAGAAAAAACTGGGATACTCTGTTCAGAGAAGAGGGGGAAAATCAATGGAAAGTAATGACTAGCTTAGGGCCTGTTTCAAAGGGAAGCCAGCTGGGTCATTCACGTAGAAGACATAGTGCCTGGACTTTTTAAGCAGCTGAGGTCAAGGCTTGGCTCTGAGTCTGGAGATCTATGAGACGTCTCTACCCCAGGGCCCATATCTGAACTATCCCTAAAATAGACTAGCCCTCTGAACTTTCCTTGGAGAATCCTCCCCACCAGGGACCCCATCTGGGGAGCCTTTGAGGGAACAATACATTCTGAAGACAGAAGCAGGGTCTCCTTACGAAAGCTGGCGACCATGAGGCAGCTTGTACTGGATTCTGGTTTCTCTCTCCTGGTCAACCTGAGATTGAATTGGGTGAAAGGGATTCTGGAATGCTGGAAACCAAGTGCGAAAAAGGCTTTCTCCAGGAAACCAGGTTCCTTGTTTGACTGTTAAACAAGATTAACAGTTCTCTTCCCTGTGGAGCTTTTTGGAGTGTTTACTAGATTAATGGGCACCATGACTTTCTGATGAGGGGATTTAATAGGCTATCTTAAAGAAACTATAGCGCATTTCATTATGAGGGCGAGGATTAACAGCTTTCTTTCGAACACAGTTTGGGAAAGCAGGTACTTCCACCAGCGACATACATAAAATAAATCATCCTGCCAGTTCAAATCCCATCCTCCTCATCTTCGGTTGCATGAAGTTTAGACATTAAATCACTTCAAGACCCACTTACAAAAGATGCCCCCAAATCCACCAACACCTGAGCCAGGACCAGGACTGACAACTGGGTTCTTCATGCTATTGAGCCTTAGCCTACGGACACCTAAGATTTATCATTTATCTCAGCGCATAGAAGGAATGATGCCCTCCCCCTGGCGTTACATGCACCGCTCCCAAGCTGTCTATAACTGAGAGCAATTTCCTTCTATCAGAAGGCTTTTTTTTTTTTTTGCTGTAACTTTAAAACTTTTAATGAACTTCATGGTATAAAACTACTTACTGTTACTGGGGCTGCCAGTGCACGTCTGTAATCTCAGCACCAGGGAGCTAAGGCAGAAGGATCTAGAGTTCGAGGCCAGTCTGAGATGCATAGCAAGAATGTATCTTTTAAAAAAGAACAGTCAAGTTCTTACTTTAATGCTGAGTCCCTGTTGAGCCTTCAGTTGATCTATGCATAAGGTGAATAGCCTGCTGCAGGCCTGATGAGTAGAGGTGCTGGCAAATGGGGTTTAGATGAGGAAAGATTGCCTGAGACACTGTACCCAGAGTGGCCAGTAGACAACAGAGATGACAGAACACAGTGGTGGCTTTTAGACTCCCTGCAAGTTTCCCATAGGTGACAGCTCACTAAAGCTACCTTGGGTTAAAACTCACAAAGCCATCCTCAGTTAGATGCCAGTTGCCTTAGCTTGCATGGGCCTCTCTTCCTTCCTCTCTTGCAGTGGCTCGAGAGGCCAGCAGCCCGGTGGCAATTTGATTAGATTGTTAGAATAATGCCTCTCTTGACCTGTTTGATGATTACCTAGATGCATTGTGGTCAGTTCTCCAAACTCTTGCTCTTTCGTGTAAATGTGTGGGCAGGAAACTCTCAGGAAAATCCATAAAATGACAGTGGAGGTACTAAACCTCAGCGGATCTGAAACTCCTCCTACACTCACTGGCCACCATTTCCCAGGCTTTTTTAAAACATAGCAACTCTCTGTCGTGCCGCAGCTACACAAATTATGTCTTTAAGGGCAGAAGAAGTTTGAAACCCTTCCATTTTGCACTCGTTTTAGAGTAAGATTACCCACTCACCTGCCCTCTTACAGAGTGGCTTCAGAAGGAATGCCTACATATTTACATAATTTTTATTGCGCATACCAAACAGATGTTGACATACTAAGTAAACGGGGAGACTCTTTCTCTATTAAAACTGACCCCGATTAGTCTCTACCAGCACAGCCATAGACAACCATGAGACCAAAGGGATTTCTCAGATTTTCTTTTATTCTTCAGGTTCACGGAAAATTCCAGAACTGAAGATGCCAGCCAATCTGACTTGTACTGGATTGAAGGAGTATTTACACAGCATATAAACATAGGAACAGAGCTCTTGCCTGAACAGTCTAGACTCTTCTAGCTCATCCTTTCAGCCCCCTTTGCCATGACTCCCCAAGTCCTTACAATATATCCCAAGCTCTCTATGACTTTGATGACAGATGGGTACAATGCCATATCTCTCTGGCAGATCTAGAAAAATCTGTCAGAGATACTAAGCTTATCTGGCAGAGCCTTCATAACTCTTCCAGTTCTTATTGTTCCCTTCATTTCTCTCCCTGCCTCGAGCAGTCCATTTAGACATCTGGTCAACCTTGGATATATAGATGCAGGATCCGGCCACTTGACACTGCTTCCATCACTTCCACCGTGGTCCCAGCTAGATACTCATCATCTCTGGCTCCCACTGTTGAAACAGCCTCCCACGAGCTTCCAGCTTCCAACCTTGCTAACTCTACAGAGTCTACAGAGGGATGCCTTAAAACACAACCAAAACATCATTAAAAACTGCTCTTTTCATGCAAAATGCACATGCGGATTCCTGGCTGTGAGCCCTCTTTCTGTTCCTGAGTGGGTTCTTTTCTGTTTTCTTCTTGTGACCCTGTCTCTCATTATAGGCTCATCCATTCAAACCACACCAGCCTCACGTCTCTTCTCCCAGCAGCCTATATGCATTCTTCCCATGGGAATCAATGTGATTCTCTCTCTTTTGCTTTCTCTCTAGGGCTCTGTCTAAATTACTCCCTAGCAGAGAATAGTCCCTGGTCTTCCATTTGAGAACTCTCTGATCTTAATTCCTTGCTATTCCCTTAGCTTTCATCACCCACTTCTTGATACCTTTGTGTGTTTTTTATTTATCTTGCCCTATAGACTCCAATAAGTAGGCACTTTGTCAGTTTTAATCTGCATTGTATTCCCAGAACAGTCCTCTGTGTATATTATGATCTCAATAGAGAGCTGATAAATTAAAGAATGAACATATGAATGAGAATCTATTTTTTAACCTATAATGCTTGGCCTATTATAGTTCCAATAATAGTAGATAGTTCTCATTGGAAAATATATATGTGTGTGTGTATGGGTATGTGCTCAAAATTGAGGACTCCTGACTCTTGCTTGGATTGCTCATTTTATAATTTGAAATGAAAAAGATCGAAATGCTTATCATGTTTGCAAGCTGTGAATAAATCGCCTGGCAATCAATGTCTATTTGCTCACATGAACTTCTTGCAGTGGCAAACCATTTGTTTGGTTCATGGACAGAAAGAAAGATAAGCATGCAGGGGAGTGGGGTCTAGGGGAGAGTATATAATAAGTCTCTTCAGTGGCTAGTCAAAATAAACTTTTATTTGCTGGTATTTGGGACGGGGTTTCATTTTGAGTTTATTTATTTCATAAGCAAAAAGTCATGAAGACCTCAGGCTTCAAAGTAATTTCTGATTCCTGGGGGGGGGGGGGGAGCTGTTCACGCAGCTGATGCTCAACCCAGGGAGAGTGTTCCTTGTGTGCCTGCTAGGTTCCAGTGTGGGCAGGTGGCAGGCAAGCCACAGGACTTACATATCTCCTAGCCCAGGAAACTGCAGGCTGCACTTGGTGCCTGGCTGCCCACCAGTGACTACAGCTTCCCCTAAGGGGCCAAGCAGCATGGCTTGTTCATTTTGTCTGAGTGGTTTGAACTAGACTTCAAACGGAGAAGGAAGAGGAAGGATTGTGCAGGACAGAATGGCAGCTTTGTCTCATTTTCAGCAGCAAATGACCCACAAGATGAACAAAGCAAATAACAGATGGATACAGACTGAGCCGGAGCAGAACAAGAGACCTAGAGACACAGAAATGCATTTTTAAACTCCTTTGTTGCCTTATTTTCTTGTAGACATCTCTTTCTGTGATACTCTATAATTCTGTGACCATCTCTTATTGGCACAGTGATCCTGGGCTGTGGGGCAGGGGGTGGGGGCAGTGACCTATCTTCAAGACTCCGCCCCATGAGTGCAATAGACCTATCTTCAAGACTCCGCCCCATGAGTGCAATAGCCCTATCTTCAAGACTCCGCCCCATGAGTACAATAGACCTATCTTCAAGACTCCGCCCCATGAGTGCAATAGCAGGACGGCAGGAAGTCTGAACACATCTGTTTTTAATGATCATTTTCCCAAAGGTCTTGAAATTTGAGTCAATGACATCCATTTTCAGATTCCTTGACTGTGTTACACACACCCAGAGGAGCCAAAGCGTTCTGCAAGCAATCACTGTGTAGACCCACAAAGTTGTACCCACAGCAGACTTAGAGACAACACACCCATTCACAATATCTTATTTGAACCCCTAACTATCAAATATTTTCACACGGAAATGGGCCAAAGCTAAGAGTCAGACTAGCGTATAAGTGTCCCAAAGTCATGGACTTCATTCTACACCTTCAGAATGAAGACCAGCCAAGGATGGGTATGACTCTCAAACAACAACAACAACAACAACAACAACAAAAAACTAGATGCAATTCCCTCTGGCTGCATAGTAAGAATTCAATAAATTCTTAGTAAATTAATGCCTTGAAAAAACTCACACTCTAGTGACAGCAAGTGGTCAAGCATTCAGACAAGTGCAAGCAGTGGAAAGGGGTGTTCTGGAACATCTGTGGGAATCGAGGACACAAGAGACTCAAAATCAAAAGTCTCACAGAAACCAAGAGCAGTGAGCTGAACTGGGCAGGGGAGAGGCAGACAAGGGTTTGCAGGCAGTGAGTATGAGGGCCTGGAAAGGAGGGAAGGCATGAACGGCAGAGGGTTACTGCTGGGAACACAAAAATAAATGTCCCTAAGTGACTGTAATTTTCTTGACTGGGACGGAAGTGTTTATATGAAATATTACATTAAAAGTCCAGCTCAATTCAAGGTACTCAATTTCACAAGTCAAACTGGGTTTTCCCAATTCTCTCAGGACCTCGCTGCCTCCATCCAGTTGGCAGGTCATAAAATAATATTCACCAACTCCCACTCATATCCCATGTGCAAGAGCAGTCACTAGACTTCTCTTGACCACAACAGAGTAGGCCTGCTGCCCTGCAGGAAGAAGAGGCATTTGGTGGCCGCTAGAACCCCAGCAAAGGTGGGGAAAGAGTAGCTGGGAAAGTGTGCAGACACCCATGGTGCCAGTTCACCCACAGCCACTGACGCAAACAGCCCGAGAAGTGTGGTGAGCAGACAGTTCTGGGGCCTGGGATGTTCCTGGATGCAGGCATCTCTATGCTCTCTAAGTCACACAGGGGCAGCAATACGGATGCAAGAGATCTTTTCACCCAAAGCAGTGCTGGAAAGTTACATGTTCCGTCTGAAGAAAAAGGTGTGATTTGAGGAGATTGTCACAAACCAGGAAGGGCTGAGGGTCTCTGGGGTTTCAGCGCGCTGTGACTCTAAGCTATCTGATCTTAGACAGGTTCCTTTGTGTCTGGGCTCACGTCCTGGGAGACTGTCTTTTGATGGTATGTTTCCAGGCAAGCGTGAGAAACCTATAAAGAGAGGAAAACAAATTATAGACTACTTGGATTTTTTTTTTTTGCCCAGAAGCCTATATTCAGTTTTCAGCTCTCATATACAAAACCCTGGGAGAAAACAGAAAGCCTCCTACGGCAAAAATTCAGGTTAGAGAGCTGAACGATGAACCTCCGAGAGGAAAAACACAGCTTGTGGAATTTGGGGCTATACCTGAAACATGATTGAACCATGATTTTCTGTGCCCATGATACTGCTTTCATTTAAAAACAGCCAGAAGGTGTTTTCTGAGCACTTACATTGTGTCAAACGCATTCTCTTACGATACACACTTTTATTTTTAATTGACATAATAATTGGATACATTCTTAGGGGGAAATGTGGGCTTTCAAATGAACGTATACAACACAATCAGGTCACTGGCATATCGTTACCCCAGAAATGTATCATTTCTTTGGGGAATGTTCAAAATCCTCTCTGATAGCTATTTTTAAATATTCAATAAACTGCTGTTAACTGAAGTTCACTGACTGCGTTTTAGAACATTAGATGTTACTCCTACTCAGAAACTGCATACTGATACCCATCAATCATCATTTCTCCGTTCCTCCCCCTCCCTCTTCCGTCCTTCTATTTGTTACTTCCTTGAGCCCAGCTACTTACTTTCCATATATCTATGAGCATGTGCATTCGTGTTTGTCTTTCCACATCCAACCTATTTCCTTGGACAAAACAGTTTCCATTCTATTCAACTTGCTGTACAGGACAGAATAAAGGTGACATTTCTAAGCACACAAGCTCGGGTGTCTCTTTCAATGTATGGACCTCAATTTCTTTGGCTATGTGCCCAGGAGTGGACTTTCTGGGTCATAGGATGGGTTTTTGTTTGTTTGTTGAATGCTTACATTTTCTGACAATCTGTGTGTTCTAAATTTCTTGTTTATTTACATCTGTGTGTGTACACGTGAATGGTGTAAATGTACCAACAAGCTAACACAATCACTTGTCGTGGATTCAGGGTACTGACTTAGAATAGGATGCCTGTGACAGAGATAAAGGATGTTATCATTCACAGCAACAACAGTGACCTGATTGTCAGCCCTTATCTCATCCATCTCCCAATCCCAGTTCTCAAAAGACGACCCACAGAACCACAATGCCTACAAAAGGAGTAGGGCCGTCTCCAGGACAGAAAGCCCGAGTTAAAGAACTGGAGCCTTTCATGAAGGGCAGCCAGTAAGCATGCCTGCTCTCTCTCTTGATAACTTTGCAAGGTGTATGCACACCTGCCCCTTAATCTGGACAGAGACACGGTCTGGAACTTTCAGAGTCGTCAGCAATTTTCCATTGACGTTAGGAGAGACTCTATGCCTCTCTTCAAAGGCTGATCACTTTATAAACATTCTTGGAATCCAGACCAAAGGCAGCCATTGCCTCTGCCTGCAAGAGGTGTGGAAAGGAGAGACACTCAGAGAATTGTACTCTGACAAAGACAGTTCCCCCTTGGCAAGATGGTATTGACATTGGATAGCAGCTTCCTTTATTCTGTACTGCTCCTCTGCCTGTTAGATAATGTTAGGGAGAGACCTCAGCTCAAGGTCACTTCCTCGGAAAGCTCATTCAGACCCCTGATTTGAATAACTCCAGCCCCAAAGCTGCTGCAATGCTGGGATATCCAGTTCTACAGTATGGTGCGTTGTACTTTGATATTGCCCCGAGTCTTGGGATTTGATGTCCAGTTGCATTCATGGTGTCTTCTGGAATCTCAAACATGCCGTGCTCTTGACGCTCACCCTCCACATGAAAGCTGCCCTTCCCCCTCTCTCACCTCTCAGGCAAGGGCACTGGCACTCAGTGTCTCGGGCCATAAGCGTTTCTTCCTTTCATACTCATATCTAATCCTCGAACACGGTTCTCCTCCAAATACATCCTGAATCCCCATGCCCAAGGAATACAAAGCTCACAGATTTATTCATAGACTGTGCACATTTTGAGGTATCACTCTTTCACTTAACAAATAAATCAATTCCTATTTGCCAAGTCAAGGGCTAGAAACCAGAAACCTTTTCTTTTTTAACCTTGCTTTTTGGTTCTGTTTTGTTTGTTTTGCAATCTTCGTACTTGAAGACAAGCATAGGACCTTCCTTGTGCCCACCAAAGGCTCTGTGTGGTTCCCACTCTGAAGAGTGCTTCAGAAATAGGGGTTCAGGATCTTACCTGCTATTTCTCTTTGCGTCTGTTGTGTTGAGATTCTCTTTATTTTGACCAAGTTGATCTTATTACCCTGTGTTTTCAAAACACTTTTTAAAATAAGGATTTAAAATAAGAATTCTATGCTTACGAAGGAAAAAAAATCTCATGTAATTAGAAAAATAAAAAAAAACTGTGTTTTGTTCTCCTTGATCTAACTTCTAATTTGGCTGTAAAATAATGTTTATATTTTTCAGAGGTTATTTCAATTCTCTACAGAGGCTCTAACATGAAAAACAAAAATCTCAGGTATTTTCAGTTGGCTTTTTTTTTTAAGCTTCCTTACATTTAGCTTAAATCCTGGCATTTTATTTCCCATCCTTACTGCATTGAAAATTGTTATTAAAAGCCACGCATTTCAATTGATCTTTGGACGGCCCGTTGATCACCGTTTTAAGAAAGCTACCAACTTTCCCTAGGACGCAGTGAAACTAACAGAACTGACAGGCACAAAAATGTCTCCTGCATGAATCTCTCCACCTTCCCGGTGATTGCACACCTGCTTTCCTTATATGGCAAACAAGGAAGTAACCGTGTTGAGGTTGCTTTTAAACACAGCTTTTCTTCTTTACCTGTCCAGGTAGCTTCTGTTTTCATATCAGTCTTAATGAAAGCTTTTGGGTTTACAGATCGAGTTACTTTTCAAAGCAGCGTAAGTAGTTTGACATTTTTTTTTTTTTTTTTTTTTTTTTACACTGCAAGAAAGACTTTCACGGCCTCCAGCTCTGGTCTTGTAACCCTGGAGGTAATTCATTTTTAATCTGTCTGCACAGTGAAAACTGAACCGAATGGGGATTGAGCTGCTCTGCCTGTTCCTGCTACTTCTAGGAAGGAATGAGCTCGTCCAAGGTAAGAGAGCTCTCCCGTTTATCATTCTCGTCTTCGCTGTACGCTCGACAAACTGTCATTTGCTCCAGAGGCAGACCCGCCGTCATTTTTCATTTGATCTGTCTGATGGCTCTCTTGTTACAGAGACACTTTAACAAACTATGGGCAGACTCGGGAATTTCCTCCAGCAAACGTTCTAGGTGCTGGGCAAATAAATACAAAGGTTGCATGGGCATTTTAACGAGGAGAATTAGACAGCCTTCCTACACAATGGGACTTCTGCGTGTCGTTGGGATCGCCACTTGGGAAGCTTTTCTGTTCTGTTGTACGACAAGGCTGCCCACTTGGGAGTCATAATATTGAGAGTGAAGAAGGGTTTTAGAAACAGAAATGCCGAATTTATAAGAGAAACCTTTTTTAATGGGTACAGATAAGTTTTTGAAATTACATGGCAGGTGCTGAATAGGAGAATAAGTCAGATGATTCAGGACTGCTGAGCAGTCAGACACTGCTGTGGTTTGAGACAAAAGAGAGCTAGTTCCTACTCACATGCTGTATATATTCCCAATCTGATGGGTATAAACTATAAACTCAGACATGAGTTAGTAACCTTCAGAACATTAATCTTCTAATATAGCTTTGCTCAAGTAAGACGTGTGAGTCCCAAAAGCAGAATGAATGAGAGGGCTTTAACTCCCACGTCTTGCTGGCTTTGCCCTTAGGTGGTTGTGCCTGGGGCGGTGCAGAGACCTGCTCAGACTGCTTGCTCAAGGGACCTCACTGTGCCTGGTGCTCCCAGGAGGTAAGTCACTGGCTATCGCCCTGTTTGAACCCTGTTTACACATCAGTTAATGTCCTCAGGGAAAGCGGTTCTCTCTGCGGGGTCACGTGATTAAATCAGATCAAGAGAGAGAAAGCTGAGTGTCAGAAGATCAAAATTATATTCATGTGTACTTCGAAAACAGTTTACTCAAGGAATGGATGTCAAGTTATTTTTTTAAAAACTTAACTAAACAACTTTTATTAAATCTAGCAACTTCTAATTAATTAGTTAATTAAATATGCTTTTTAATTTTTATTTTTGAGATAGGGTCTCACTGCATAGCTAATCTGGAGCTCACTTTGTAGACCAGGATCTGTCTGCGTCTGCCTCCCCAGTGCTGAGACTAAACGGGTGCCAGCCCTCTGCTTCTCTTACTTTAAAGGTTTTCTAGCTGGTTACAGGTGTTACATTCTGTCTGGATAACTGGTAGCCATGGAGATGATATTGTTCAAAGTGAAGCAGGCATTTAACGTTGATACAGTGTGATTCTGTTCCATCTGAGACCTGAGATCCCTTGTGAGTCTCTGCTAGGCACTTCAAGAAGGGAAAAACTATAATTCATGCATGGGGCAATTCTTTCACAAATCACATGCTCATGAACTGAGTGACTCTTGCAAAGCCATTGCAAAGCGTGGAAGAAACAGTCCTTGTCTGGTCAGAGTGAAACCATGTATGTGCAGACCAGAAGGGCTACAAACAAGACAGACCAAGTTACAGCCTGTGCAGTGATGCAGAGAGCAACGTGGGGAAGGATTTGCACTAAGAAAAAGAGCCCTTGGCTTTCAGGATTTTAAGTCCCACCCACTGGAAAGAATCTAAATACCAATCAACGCTTATGAATGCCGACAGCAAGAACCCAGTAGCAAGCTCAAAGGGGAAGGAATGTAGATGCTTGGCTCAGAACTGGGCTGTAGCTGTTAGGACCCAAATTCCACATTCACTGTGTGTGTGGAGCGTTGCCTCACAGGCAGGAGAGCATAAACCAGCTCACTGTCCCTCCACTGCCTTGACTGCTTAGTCCATAAACAAAATTCAAGGCAACTGCGCTCTTTTGAGTTCAAATAACAAATGCAGAGTTGAGAATATTCAACAAGAAACAAACCCATATGCTCCTTGGATATTGTCTAGAAGCCAATATTAGTTTCAGGGCAGAGACAAAAAAATTGATCTAGAATTTACATTTACTCTGTGTGTGTGTGTGTGCATGTACCCATTCATGTGTTCATGGAGGCCAGAAGTGGGGATTAGATCACCCGACACTACAGTTAGTTATAGGCAGTTGTAGGTTTCCTGATGTGGGTGCTGGGAATCGCAATTGGGTCCCCTGGAAGAAAAATAAGCATTCTTAGCTGTTGAGTTCTCTCTCAAACCCGCCAGAATTTATATTTAAATTCATCTTTCCATTAGTAAGTGCTTCCTAAGGTGCTTCTGAGAGTTTTCCTTGTAGCTAGCCAAGGGATCAGCAAGTTTCAAGGTCAGATCATTTCAGAGGCCTCTCCAATAATCAACGCAGTCATTAGTGCATCAGCTGTGGCAGACAGCTGTGACCATTAGAGCAAAGAAGGAACAAAGCTTAGGGTGGACACAGACTGCTAATACAGTTCACGCCACCTCTGTTCTCTCTGCAAAGGCTGAACACAACTGGTAGCCATTCCACTGTGGTAGGAAGGATTCTGAGGCCTCATCCAGCCGCTGCTTGCCTTTGTTACAATCATGGGAAGTTGCAGAGTTTGCCATACCCAGGCTAGAGCCACAAATCTGCATAGGTCTGATTGGTAAGAAGGGAACAGCTGTATTTTCAAACATCAGTTTTAGAAGAACATAACTCCTAGGTGGGGAAAATAGAAGGCATGACTTAGAATCCTAAGGGGCAAGGAAAAGATGTAAGCATTAGTTTGGTTCGTAGTAGACTCCAAACTGGTTTCCATGAATCAATCAATCTCTCTCTCTCTCTCTCTCTCTCTCTCTCTCTCTCTCTCTCTCTCCTCTTCTCTTCTCTCTCTCTCAAAACACACACAGGAATCCAAGGGCCTCACTTCAATCCTGCCTATGGTCACTTCGGATCAGAAACAACTTTGCCTGTCAGTAGCACCTGCTCTGCTCTTGTCTTGGCTCCATCTCCCCACTCTGGGTGCTGCAAAATCAGAGCAGCCACATCTCTGCTAGGCCCTACAAGTCACAGCCTTCTCTCTGGATGCACCCTAAGGACTGGGACTTTCTGGAATTCCAGACAGAGTGCAGACTTTCAACCATATTCCCTTTTAACCTCCAAACCTGAGAGAGAGCTCTAAGAGACCTTGAACTATAAGTCTTGAAGATGCTGAGCTTAAAGTCCCTGAGAGGTCACCTTCCATGAAGGGATGCTGTATTTGATGGGGACACATCAGCAAACAGAACCGAGTGCCAGACAGGGAGATGTCAGGTGCCCTGTCCTTTAGGAATCTACAGGAAACGTCTCTCAGGGTTGGGCAACAGATTTACAAAGCATGACAGTCCTAGGAGTCCAGAAAAACAACCATTCATCCCAAACAAGTAAATTCACAGGAAAATGTCAACTTTAGGAACTCAGCCATTTTAAAGATCCACTCAGATAGTGGGAGAAACTTTAAGACATGAACTTTGAATTTAAAAAAAAAAAATTAAGATTTGACTTGAATATTTGACCGAGTATAACTAAAAAGAGGCTCAAATTTTGTTCAAAATTTTACTGGCCAACTTCTCCAGTTATCACAGACTCCACCTGACAGTCACCACCAGCCCTGTGGGGATAGAAGATATTCAACATACACTTATCTCACAAAGAGCAACAGAGAATTAATGCCTGGCCTGCTACAAAGTGATGCGGATTCGTCTCCTTTTTCTCTTGGTGATTTTTTTTTCCATTTTTAGAATTTTACCCACCCGTCCGGAGCTGGCGAGAGGTGCGACACACCTGCAAACCTTTTGGCCAAAGGATGTCAACCGCCCTTCATCGAAAACCCTGCCTCCCAAGTAGAAATACTTCAAAATAAGCCGCTGAGCGTGGGCCGACAGAGAAACAGTTCTGACATTGTTCAGATTTCTCCTCAGAGCGTGGTTCTTACACTGAGGCCAGGTACGGAGCGCTCCATTTCCTAGCTTTGTCGCTGACGGTCCACCAACACCTCTGGCACCCAGCACGCATCTTTGGTTGCGGCGTCGCCCATTTCCCCATCCGAGGGGCACGGGAATCACACGTCTCTTTATGGCACTTTGAATGTGTCACTGAAGACAGCTTCTCTTAGGGGTGACTGTTTGAATTACTCAAATGTCGCCCACATTAACTGTACATTTCTTCAAGGGCTGAAATGTAGATTTAATCTCCCCTTTATTCGGTTCACCTTTTCTAAAGCCACACAAACAAAGACGTGGCTTATCTTTCATCTAAATGGCTGCTCCTTCTCCCAAGGAGATATAAAATATCCCGACATCCACCTCCTTCAGTCCCTCCAAACTAACCGCTGGGAGATTTCCATGGACGTGTTCATTTAGAGACGCTACCGCGCAGGTCATGAGATGGCGTGCACCTTACTAAGGTCGCTCTGAAATACAATAGCCGGTTAGCTCAGGATTGGTCAGTTACAAATGACTGTAGTGTTTATGGATTTGTTTCTCGTGGGCCATTGCAGGCGGTGAGCAGACCGTGCAAGTGCAGGTCCGCCAAACGGAAGATTACCCAGTCGATCTGTATTACCTCATGGACCTCTCGGCCTCCATGGATGATGACCTCAACACAATCAAAGAGCTGGGCTCCCGGCTTGCCAAAGAGATGTCTAAACTAACCAGCAACTTTAGACTGGGCTTTGGATCCTTTGTGGAAAAGCCCGTTTCTCCTTTTATGAAAACAACACCAGAGGAAATCACCAACCCTTGCAGGTAAGTGAACTCCTTGGCATTCCTGGGCACTGGTTTCTACAGATGTAATCCACACGTCCCAGCTGCTGTGCCAGGAGCTCATTAACACCCTGGCATTTCTTTCTCAGGTTGGGATCTCAGCAATTCTCTGTGGTCTATGGTAGTTTCCAGCCAAGGTGGGATCATCATAACTTCAATGTTCTAGCCCACAGACCTGCATCAGCTGCCAGGTTTGCAGGTCAGGGTGCAGCCAACCGGGTTTCCTGTCTGTGGGCAATGAGACATTGTCTTTGCCTGTTGGCTACAAAGGCAACACATACCAGTCTCTCAGAGATCTTCAGTCCTCCGTGACCACCACTTCCTAGGGCTCTTTCATACGAACCTACGTGCTCTCTGAGTCTTTCCATCAAAATAACAATTTTTGCAGTTTTGTCTGACGCACTTTGGGAAATGTGGCTTTCTCTCACCTCTGAGGGAAGCAGCCTTCACTGCAATTAAACTCAATAGGAAATGAGGCAGTGACTCTATTACAAAATGCTATAATCAGCCATTAAAATAATGTGTTATGCTGATGGTAGTCAAGGGCAAATGGTTTTGTGATGGCTTACCCATATGGTCAATGCCATGTCCAAAATTAAGTTATTTAAAATTCTTCCACTGAGAAAGAGCTACCATTTGCTCCATGCCAGCCTCTATGTTGAACACTTCAAATGCATGGCCTTCCTCCAGCTTCATAATGATGAAAGGTAAAAGCTGGTCTTGTGAGTTCCGTACCCAGAGGGAGTGACAAGGGACTTGGAGAGGCCAACCATTTACCCAAGACCACAGGACCAAAGGATTTGTGAGGAGATCTGGTTTGATTCAAAACATTAGCCTCATACTACAATCCCCCCCCACACACACACACCAATTTCCCAAATGTATGGTAGCATTTAATATTTTAATATATCAAAGGAAGCAGTATCTATAAGAAGGAAATGATGGTATTTCAGTTTAGAAGTTTAGTATAGTTCTCACAAGTTGGGCAGTGATGGCACAAAACTTTAGTCCCAGCAGAGACAGGTGGATATCTGAGTTCAGTAACAGCTAGTTTAGCTGGTTTTGCAGAGCAAGTTCCAGGACAGTCAGGGCTATACAGAGAAAGGAAGGAGAGAGAAGAGGGGGAGGAGACTAATCTAACACAGCCCCAAACAATTTTACTCTTACCGATTCTATTTATATTTAGGAATTGAGTTTGGTTGTAAGCAACAGAGATATGGACTTAAGAAGAGAATTAGTTCTCTCTCCTCCACATAAAGGAGCTGGAGAAGGGCAGTTCAGGACTGGCTCAGCATACCTGGAGAAGGGGCAGCTCAGGACTGGTTCAGTGGCTCCACACCCAGAGATCCAAGGGTTTCCTGCTCTCTGTCTGCCATTGTTGGTACTTGGGTTTTGTCTTCATGGTCCAAGAAGGCTGCTGGGACACTGATCATGTCTTTATTCTAGGAAGTAGGAAAGGAGGAAAGCAGGCAGATCAATAAAGATCTAATTGGAACACTCCAAAAAAGCACACAGCAAAAAACACTGTTTGATGAGTTTGGTAAAAGAATGCACCCAAATAATCTACACCCCAGACTCGCCTTCCCCTCAGAAGGATTCTTCATGGCCTATTAGAGTCAGTTCTGCTTCCTCAGAAACAACCACCTTCTGATTTCTATTATTTAGGCTGCTTTTTGCCTGTTCTTGGTTCTCAAATAGATGTAAGAGGGTGTAGTATGCACGCTTCCTGTCTGGCTTCTTTCTTCCTTTCTTTCTTTCGTTCTTTCTTTCATTCTTTCTTTCTTTCTTTCTTTCTTTCTTTTTCTTCTTTCTTCCTTAAACCTTTTATTGATTGACTCTTTGTGGCTTTTACACTGTGCATCTCGATCCCACCCATCTACCTGTCCCCTTGACTCCACCCTCTGTCCCCCGCAATCTCCCCCACAAAATAAAATGAAGTCAAATTTAAGAGAAAAGAAGAACAAGAATAAATAAATAAATAGATAGATATTTTTTGGATGCTGTAGTGTTGTTACACAGTGAGTCACACAATATACCTTTTAGCCCATATTTACTTTGATTGCAGTCACTGCTTGCAAGAGTTCTTTACAATGAGTCACTGGCCTGGTTCTAGGCCTGGTTTCTGCTACACTAACAATACTGGGCCCTCACTGGGACTCCTCTTGGATATCCTATTGTTGCCCTCTGTCGTGGAGATCCTGCAGCTTTGGGTCTGCAGGACCAGCCCCTTCACATGCTCCAGCAGATCATAGAGGGGGTGGATGTTGGTCAACTCCTAGCCCTGGTTCTAGGTCTAGGATGTAGATGAGTTGATCAACCCACCAGCTCTTCCCAATCCTCACTACCAGGGTGAGTTCTCCAGCACTGCCCCTGGGTAGGTCATCCTTGCAGCAAGGAGTGAAGGGCAGGGCTGGTTCTCCTGCTCTCACTCCGTAGCGCCCACTCACCCACACCTACACCACCAGGGCCAGCTCTGCTACACATCAGCAGTCTGCTCCTCTTTAACACACAGCCCTTTATGCCTCTGCTATAATTTCTTTATTCAGTCGTCCATTGATGGATAGTTAGGTTGTCTCCAACTATAATAAGAGTTAGCATGTTCCTATTCCGACACTGTGAAAATTGTTGGCATGTCTACTTGCATATAAGTCTTTACAAAAATGTACTTATTTGTTTATCTTAAATGCATAGGTAGAATAGATTTGGTGAGCTGTATAATGTTTTCAATTTTTTGAGAAGCTACCAGACTCTTTGCAAAGTAGATGTGCTGCCTTTTATTTCCAAGAACAGGTTTGCAAGCTTTCCATGTGATGTACGTTAGTGAACGATGGAGTTAGTAGCATTAGAATGACTAAGTTTTCACGAAAAAATTAGTCCTTTAAATTAGGCATTCTGGTGAGTTTGCAATGCTATCTAATAATTTGTGTTTATTGATGAATGATATTGAACATCTTTTCGTGTGTTTATTTGTCCTAATGTCATATTTTGGGAAATATCTTCTCAAATATTTTAACTATTTTTAATTTTTTTGGTTTTCTTATTAACATTGTTTTCTACGGGGTTTTAAATTACCTTATGTGTATGAGTGGTTTGTACGTCTGTGCTTTATGTGTGTGCAGTGCCCTCAGAGTCCAGAAGGGGGAGTCAGAATTCCTGGAACTAGAGTTACAGATGGTTCTGAGCCACTCACTATGTGGATGATGGTAACTGAACCTAGGTCCTCTGCAAGAGCAATAAATGCTCTTAATAATAATAAGTGCACCAATCTCATTATGGATGGTTGTAAGCCATCATGTGGTTGCTGGAAATTGAACTCAGGACCTCTGGAAGAGCAGTCAGTGTTCTTAACCACTGAGCCATCTCTCCAGCCCCTCTCCTGCCCCTTCTTTATGCATTTTGGATACAAATTCTTTGTCCAATATATTTCTCAGATATTCTTACCAGATTGTAGCTTGTTTTTATTTTAGTAACAGTATCTTTTTTTTTTTAGTTTTGATGATCAGCATATCAATTTTGTAGCTCATATTTTTTGTTCTGAGAAACTTTGGCCTAGTCTAAGGTGGTAAAAAATTTCTTCCATATTTTCTTGTAGAAACATTAAGATTAAAGGTCTTCCGTTTAGACCTGTGATCACAACCAAATGAATTTTAACTTGAGAATGAGAAACATTGAGGTTCATCTTTTATTTTCGCATGGGATTGGTTATTCCAAAACTATTTGTGAAGCAAGACTTTCCACACTGGATTAGCTTGGCATCTTTATGAGGAATCGGTTGGCTGTAGGAGTCTGAATGTAGACCTTCATTTCTTTTTCACTGATCCCTTGACTCTGGGTCATGGAACAACACACACCTCCGTCTTGCTTTGTCAGAAGCTTTGTCAGAAGAGAAATCAGGAACGGGGGTCCTCCAGCGTGGTCCTTCTCTTGATGTTCCTGGATCCTTTGCATTTCCACGTAGATTTTAGAATCAGTTTATCAATGTCTCCAAAAATATACACTGAGTTTTTGAAAGAGACTGTAACAAAGCCATAGATCTTAAACCTCTTGAGCCTTCTGGTCATGTCACATGACATGGATCTCTGCTTCTTTGATTCTTGTTGAATGTTTCTGAGGCCCACTTCACTGTTTCCAATGTAAAACCAAAACCAAACCAAACAAAAAGAAAAAAATATCACTATCTCCTGTCTTTCTTCATATTATCTGTCGTTTGAGGTTTGTAAAATCCCAGTTTTCAAAAGTAACTTACATATTTCGGATATTCATTTTCTTCCTGAAACCTTTACAGATTTTCTCTCATTAATTCTTTTCTGCTTTTGTAGACATCTTCTGATATTCTAAACACAGTCACATCATCTGTGAGGGACAATGTCTTCTTCAGTGCCCACTCCTCTGTTTACCTTCTCCTGCCTTACTGTGTTAGCTAGGATCGCTGTTTATCTAGGCCCACCGGCACAATTTTTAACTGACGTGGTGAGGGAGGACATGACGTGGTGACATGGCCCTCGCCATGTCAATGAGCTTTGGAGGAGACCTTCAGGCTCACCATTGAATATGCCGTCACTAGTGATGTTTTCAGTTTCATTACAAGGCAAGAAAGGGCCCTCCTGTTCCCGCTTTGAAACATTTCTCCCCTTTGTGATAAATGAATGCTGAATTTTGTTTTCCCAATTTAAGACGGTTGATCAGAAATTTTACCCCAAATCCTACATCTATTTACATAACAAAGGTAGTTGAAAGGAAGCCCATTCCTGCCCTAAAAGTGGGGGTTCCTCTGTTCCTGGATAGATGGACACCAGGTGGCTTCTAGCGATACCTGTAACACAAAAAGTGCAGATGTCTAGGAAGAGAGATAAGTGCACATTAAAATTGCCAGGTAATAAGTAGTGAGGCGTGGCCACTGTTTTCGATCCATCTGTAGAAGTAAATTAATACATGTGTTACTGAAAACATTTTGTCTGATATGACAGCATCCCCTCTGCTTCTGGCTGTTTCTCTGGTAGACGAAGAGCTCTGTACCCGCCTGAAGCTTGTATGTAATCATTTGGCGTATCACATATCTTCCTGCAACAAGCTTCAGTCCAGCCGAATGGAGGGCAGTTCCATCAGTACCACCTACTTCTGTTTCAGTCTGCCTGTCTTGGGCCAGATAAGATGTAGCAATTTGACGTACAATAGGGAAACAATGAGTATAGAATGTTTTCAGAGAGACCATTGAAATAAACGAAGTTAGTCTATTCAGTTAAAAATTGGTATGCAACACTTTGAACTAGCAATGAAACGGAATCTTTAAAGAAGCTTCTAGAAACATCAAAGTAGTTTGGCTTTTTATTTAGTTTTATGCATACATTTGATTTCAACATTATTTTTGTTTTGTTTTGTTTTGCTTTGTTTGAGTCAGGGTCTCATGTTGTAGCCGAGGCTGGCTCTGAACTTGCCACGGAGCTCAACTGGCCTTGAAGCTAAAACAACCATCACACCTTAGCCCAAATACTGAGATAATTGGTGTGAGAAACCATGCTTGGCTTGCATTCAAGTAGTCTTGCGTTCATTTAAAAAAAAAATTACAGAGCCTCAAGCAGTATGCTAAGTGTCGAAACACCCAGGGGCAGGGGATCTGGACCCATTCCACAAAGAACTGAAATTCTTTAGTGGACAGGCACCTTGGAAGACAACACGGGTTCCAGAGTCAGCTCTGCATAAAGTCTTGGCTCATAGAATCACTCCTGACAAGGCCTTAGCTGGATCATTTCTCCTCTCAAATCGGGTTTCTTTTTCAGTAAATCAAGAGTCATAGTTCTAATTACACAGAGTGGTCGTAAGGATTAGGTCAGATCATGAATGGAAGCATTGGCTTGACCTTGCTAAATTCTCAATAAATACCAGGTGCCATTCATAACCACAGACCATGATCAGAGGAGACCAGACCACTGCACAGGGTGTAGCTAGTAGGGACCTGAAAGAAGACTGTGCGTTTGCTCTCCTGAAAGACTCTATGTATCTTGCTGGCTAACGCTGCTTCTTTATTTATTCCTAGCAAAATTTATCATTCAAATTGTAAACCAAAAGTACTTAAAAAAAAAAACCTGCAACACCGTTTTCCTTTCCCTTATATCTCGAGCTCTCTAAGTTCCTCTGTCCAGCTAGCATCCCACATGTGTGCACAAGAAGAACACATACGTTTATTAATCAAACTTAATCTTCTAATATAGAATAAAATGTTATTAAGTAAGAAGACAATGAAAGGTAAGAGGAAAATAGCCTGAAGCAACACGCAATGGCCTTTGCATTTAGTCTCTTTATCCATATACGGGGATGATATTGATGCTAGAGTAATCAAGAGATTGAATGAGCTCAGAACAACAGACATTCAAAATAAGCATCAGTTTCCTTTCCCTCATTAATTCAGTTCCTCGTCTCTAGTTATTTCCTTCTAGTGGTCTTCAAACTTTCAAATCCCAGGACTCCTTTACTCTCTTAAAAATAACACTACTTGGGCAATGAGGATAGCTCAACAGCCAAAAGTATTTGCCATGGGAACCTGATGACCCAAGCTCAAACCCTGGATCCCATGGTAGGGGAGAATAGACTCCTGAAAATTGTCCTCTGACCTCACTCATGTACATACATAATACAAGCACCACACATAAACAGCAATAATAAAAAGATAATACCTCACCCATGTTTGGTATTGTAAGCTGCTAACCCCAGTCCTCAGATGGCTGAGCCAAGAGGATCCCAAGTGAAAGGTCAAACTGACCTACAGAGAGAGATTCTGACTAAAATGATGATGGTGGTGGTGATGATGATGATGGTGATGATATACCTCCAAGAGAGCCTCAGTTTATGTGGGTTATATATATTAATAGTTACTTCATCAGAATATAATAGAACAAATAAGCATTGATTTGTTGGTTTAATACTTACAATAAGAAATAATGCATATTATTATAACATGTTTTAAAGATCAGTAACTACATTTTCAAAACAAAACAGAAATCAGCAAGTCTTTTGTTATCAAATAGAGTGATAATAGTCTACTTTTTTTTTTGCAAATTTCTAAAGCAGCTGGTTTAATTGAAGGCAACTGGATTACCGCATCCAATTTTCCCTTTAATCTATTGCAATGTTTTTGAGAGAATTCCTCAATGAAAGTCAAACCTCACATGGAACTGTATTTGTCAAAGGAGAATCTCACCTGATAGCTATGTCCAATGGCTTTGTCCACTTGTCTGCTCCCAGATTAGACTAGGTGACAGTTCCCCATGTAGAACCTGAAGTAGTATCAATGAACCCCCTCCCCCCGTTCTGCTGCATTGCAGTTCATTGGTCTGACTGCACATGGGTGACTCCCACCACTTGTGAGTTTGCAATGTTATACTTTGGTCATTCAGAAGCCACGAGTTCACTGAGTTTGCGTATCCTCCAGAACCCATGATATCAAAAGGCTTGCTTGTTAATATCACCACCAACCTCATCACGCATGTCTTGAAGCACCAGAAAACGTTGGGGGTGTTGTCAATCTCTCAGGGAGCAAATGAGCAATTCCTTCAATTTAAATATTCTAGTTTCCTTGAATTTTGCTACTGACAGCAAACGCCAGCGTTTACTTTCTTGGAAATGACAGTATTGCTTTGTTCATTTTTAAGAACATGTCTGTCAGATATTCATAGTGGATTAACTCAGGTTTAGCTGTCAATCATTCCTTCAGGTGAAAATGATGCTCCAGGAAAAAGGGCCAAGTCAGCTGGCTCATGCAAATGCATCTTCTCTGTATTTCACGGGCTCTATGCAAACTCTCCATGTGTTGAAGAAAAACCATGTATTCAGAAATGCCCCACCACTAATACCATTGATGATTTATAATAGTTGACTGTCCTCAGGGACAATCAAGTGAAACTACCATTTCCTTTTACTCAGTCTAGCGCTTCTTGAGAATTTATTCTATCAGGACACTGAGTAGAGCCTGGCGCGAGTGCCTCAACATGATGGAGGCCCCAGCTCCTCCATTCCTCTCCTACTGGCAGTGAAACCTTGCACGGTAAAAAGAAAATGGCAGCTATAAAATGCTTAAGGGGGTTTTCTGTACTGTTAGTACACAGCATATAGCTTCTTTCTGTAAAGATAAGACAACTGTGTGCAAGGAAGAAAAAAAGACAGACAAAAAGAAGGAAATGGAAGTCATCTACAATTCCTGACAGAAAAACATAATATTCGGTATATGTAAGTATAGTCTCATTTTATCAGTACTTACTTATTTTAAAAACGAACAAAATGTAAGGAGTGCCTCTTTGCTTTGTGTTTCATAATTATCCTGCAATGGACATGCAAATCCATTGTTGTCTAGGACCTCAGAATTGTTCCTTGGTGAGAAGAGCCTCTTCCTTTAGTTCTGAAGCTGAGAAAGTAGAATCCTAAAGTGCCACTCAGTAGAGGCAGATCTCTGACTCCAATTTCTCAGCTGTGACCCACCTCCTTTCACTGCATGCCTTCTGTCCTTTAACCAGCTGAATGGATAATATTAAATTTTCGCTCATTTCCCAAAGTCATAGAGGGCTCATAAGATAATGATTCTAATTAGTTCACTATGGAGATGGCTGCAGTGTGCACCTGGGATGCCAGTGTTGGGGAGCTGGAGATGGGACGATCTCTAGAGGTCCCTAGCCAGCAAGGCTAGCCAAACTGGTGAGCTGCAGGTTAAAGGAGAGATCCTGTCACACACAAAAATAGAATAAAAAAATAAGATGGAGAATGACAAAAACACAAAAGTCTACCTCTGATCTCCACAGGTGTACAACACACACACACACACACACACACACGCACACAACTATCTCCTTATCAGAGTCTCCAATAAGACGAGACATTCTGAGCAGCAAAGATGCAAATTTCTCATATTAAAGTCAGTTTCCAGTTCTTTTGTTCCAAAAGATGACCCCAGTATGATGCAAACCAATAGCCCCAAATAAAGGATTCAGACTTTCTAAGAATAGTTAGGTCTCAGGGAAGATGCTAAGCCCAATAGAGCTATCCATTTCCTGTGTCATATAATCTTCACAACTTTGGGAACTAGGCAAGGACTCTGAGGCCCAGGAGTGCTGCGTGACCTGCCTAAAGATAGATACCTGCTTAGTACATCTCTTCTAAACTGAGTGCACGTCTACTGCCCCACAGTTTCTCCAGACACTGTGGGAGCAAGGAGGACACCTAGCAAAAATGGGGATCATTTTAAACATTTGACTTCTTCCTTGCATTGTGCTTTAAATACTTCTCCATTTAAGTAAATATATATAAAAGTTTTAAGGTACACATCTAAAACATAAAATTAAAAGACAAAGGTAAGACACTAGTATTGTTCAGAGAGCACACAAAATTACAATAAAAATAGCCTGTAGAAGAATATGCGATGGATAGAGGTCTGCCGATTGAAAGGGGGCTAAAAATAAAGTGCCAATAAAGACAGACACCTGCTGAGTCCTGGTCACTAAAGGAAATGAAAAGTAATGTTCAGATGACATTTCTAGCCAATCAATTCTCTTGCTTTTTCTCATTTCTGTGGTGAAACGGCTATGGCCTCAAACACTGACATCAGAAACTAATGGGAAGGAGTTTGTTAACATGGGTCAAGGGCAACCCAGCAAACCCCCTTCAAAGAAATTCTTTCTAGCAAAGGGACGGCATAACTTGTAAATGGGAACATAAATGGAGGGCTCTATTATTTCGTTACAGAAAGAGCATGGCTACTATACTCAATTGTTCATTTTTGTTATTTTGACAATTTTGTACATGCACATAACGTGTTGGAACCATATTGACCCCAGGACCGTCTTTAACCCCTCCCCTTAGTCCAGCGGCCTTTTCCTCTTCTCAGCTTCTCCTTCCATGTCGTATTACTTTGGGCAGGTCTTGTGCAGGCAGCCAGAGCTGCTGTGTGGTCATGACTTCAATGGCCATATCATATCCAGTAGGCAGCATTCATGGGGTACCCAAACTTTATTTTTAATAGACAAACTTTGGAAACAACCATGTTTCCATATAACAGAACATTACTTCAAACTATAAAGGAGCAAGCCAGTAATTCATACATCAGTGTAGGTGAGTCACCTAGTCAGAGAAACCAGAGAGGTAGTCACATGTCACTTAAGTGGTGGAAGCACAGTTTGAGAAATGTGATGTCGTAGTTCAAATACCATAGGCTGCACTTACTAAGCTAAGACACTGCTACTCAATATAACCCATTGATGCAATTAAGAAATGCATAAGATGCCACCAGGTTTTTAAAATGAATTTCAGCAATAAATGGTGATTAAGCCTAAAGAGACAGCCCATAGCCATTGAAATTCATTTTTATTCCCTTCCTGATATGTTTGTATAAACACAAGTTTTCTTCGGTGAACCTTCACATTTACATTACTTTTATAAAAGAGAGCATGATTCTAACCTTATCACTAATCAAATCCATTATCTGTCCTCGGGTGTGTGCTCGTCTGCGTGAGATCTCTGTAGGAAATGGCAACTGCCTTTTCACAGTGCGTCATTCTGAGTGACTTAGCTTCTACCTGCCAGGGAGATTCCATGTGTGGTCATCACTTCAGTTTCAAAGAAACCTGACGCACACTACTAAGAGAAGAGAATTGCAAACTGGGAGTTAAAAATAAACACCGTGAATCAGAAAGGACATAGAAAACGGGGCCTGGAAATTTACATTTGCTCCTGGGCCAATTAGACCAGGTGTCTCCACACGGCTGAAGTCATAGACAAAACCTTGTACGTCAGGAGGGCAGAGAACTCTGTCGTGTGATATTTTAATCGCTATTCTGACAATAAAGTTTGCTTTGAATTGGAGGGTAGATAGACTGAGGGCTGATAGGAGGCAGGAAGGAGTAAAGCAAGACTAAGAGAAGATCTCGGCCTCTTTGAATGAAGGAAGGGAAGAGATAAGAGGTCACTGGTGGCTTCTCCACCACTTCTCTGATTATTCAGGCTCTTACCCTGCTACCTGACTCCTGATTTTTTATTGATAAAGAGTGATTAGATAAACTCATCAAAACACAGGGACACAGAGGCAAGTGTAGACTGTAGACCACATCCAATCACAATGCTCTTGTCATGCTTCCTAGCCCATTGGCTGACAAATCAGATTTTAATACTCTCTTTGGCTGAGGAAGTGGAACGAAGGACAGGAGGGACTTTCTGGGATGTCTTTTCTGGGGATGGATGTCTCAAGATATTCGAGCTGTCACGGGTAGGTTTCTCAAACTGTCCTGTTGTTACACTTGGAAACACAGAGACTGAACTGTTTCCTATGCATGTCTACCAATAAAAAGATGACCATATTCATGGACATCAACATTTTTGTCCCCATGAGAACCCCAGCCAGTTCTGTAACCTTGCTGGTTCTCATCACGTTTGGCAAGGTTAGACCTACAATATGTTAAAGATTGTCCCAAAAGGAAGTGGATTCCTGTGAACCTTTGCTTTAGCTAACTGACCAATAAACACCTTTATTTTATGTGCATCTCAGTTTAAGGGCATCCAATCTAATCGATATTATTGATTTATTACTATTGGGCTGTAATTAATGTCTGAAGAAAGTTTATTTCTATACAAATCCACCTCAGCCTTGCTGCACTTAGGAACTCTAGACAGCGTTTCAGTGTTAGCGAAGTCATCAATGAAAAGTACTAAAGAAATGAAAAGTGAACCAGGAGTCACTAAATAGACTACTAGAGGTCACTTGTTTGTGTATATTGTGAGTGCAGGGACTAAAAGAGAAGCAGAGCTTGGCCTTGCTTGCCTTCAACTGGGAATTTGCATAAGGAAATTGACTTCTTTGCTCTCGCTGTTCACATCTGTGAATAAGAAAATGTTCTAAATGCTGGGTTATTCAGTCACCTAAGAGGCTGACGCAGGAGGATCACATGTGCAAAACATGCATAAGCTCATTGGGGAGTTCAAACCCAGCCAACCTGGGTTATTTAGTAAGACCCTATTCCTAACAAAGTCACACACACACACACACACACACACACACACACACACACACACACACTGACTCAATGATTTGGATCCACTTAAGCAAGTCCACGGTGAAGTAGGTAAATTAAAAAAAAAAAAAAACACCAAATCTAAAAATAACAAAAATCAAAGTCGACCTCAGGTAGTATGTGTGGCTAATGGAAGCCTGATTCTAGTAGATGCACCTGCCCCTGGTGTGCTGATGGAGCTGCAGGACCAAGGCCAGGGAATGGAGTGTGCTCTACAACGATCACCCCATTGTCTAAGACAGTGTACCCCGCTCTCGCTGGGGCTCCTTCTTGCTATCTTTTTTCTTCTATACGAAGGGATGGTAGACCTTAGCTTGCATCTGGAAGACTTGATACAACACATATTGCTAACCCTGTCACTATCATTTCAACTGAAGATCAGAAGTAGTGTCCTAGATGGTTCATTTCTACAGGTGATCCTGTAGCTCTAATGGTCCAAAGACTTAACTTGGGTCTACGTGATTGGCTCCATTTTTTAAAAGGAAAAGCCCAAAGCTAAGAAGGCTTGAGTAACTTCCCCAGAGTTTTGTGAATAACTAGTAACTGGCTTCTGAACCACAAGTATAACTGAATCCCCAGTCAGCTCTTCCCACTGACTCTGATGCAGGCTTTATGCTACCGTGACATTTCAACCACAGGTTTGCTCCCAGGCAGGTGGGCCATGATGTACTGGAAATATTGTTTCCTAGCTTTATGTCAACTTGACACAAACTAGAGTCATTTCAGAAGAGAAATCTCCAAGTGAGAAAAGCCTCCATCTGGTTGGCCTGTGGGCAAGCCATGGGGTGAGTTTTCTTACTTAATGATTGACACTAGAGGGCCCTGCTCACTGCATGGGGTGCCACCCCTGGGCTGGTGGTCCTGAGTGCTTTAAGAAAGCAGTCCGAACAAATCCCGAGGATCAAACTAGTAAGTGGCACTCCCCTACTGCCTCTACATCAGATCCTGCCTAAGGGTCCTGCCTTGAGTTCCTGCCTTGACTTCCCTGGTTGATAGACTACAAGCTGTAAGATGGAACAAACCCTTTCTTTCCCAAGTTGCTTTTGACCTTTGTGTATTATCACAGCAATAGAAAATCTAAGACAAAAGCCAAGAGTTTTGCTGTGGGCTCTGGGTCTGTGGCAGACAGGCTTGGGAGTAGAGGAGAAAGGAGACAAGTTCCTCTCTCCCTTGTTTGGGGTTGACTCATGCTTGATAACAAGTTAAGATATCTGACCACAAAGCAACGCGAAGTGGTTGTCATCAGGTAAACTTAACATCAGGTAGATTTGGGTTTGTAGTCAATAGAAGGAAGTAATTACACGCCCCGGAACAAGGATCTGATGACAGGATCATCGGCAGTCCCGTTGGAGCCTGCCTACAATACACAGCAGGCTTCAAATCAGTGTTAGCCGATAGAGTCTACATGGGGAAGATGGCAACTTCAAATGGAAGATTCACTGTCAAGTCATACAGTGAGGCCCTTTAGAAGAGCAATCATTCCTTAAGGAAACGTTCTCAGGATAACAGGTCTACTAACTGCCCTGGACCACACTGAAGAATATTTTTTCCATTTTACTTCTGCAGTAGTATCCCCTACTTCTGTTTACCTACGTTTGGATTCAAGCACATTTTACCGTTGACTGATGATGCTGAGCGATTCAATGAAATTGTGAGAAAACAGAAGATTTCTGCTAATATTGACACGCCCGAAGGTGGATTTGACGCAATTATGCAGGCTGCTGTGTGTAAGGTAGGGTGTGGGGGGGGCAGGGGTGGGGTCAGTGCTCAGCCCTATTAACATAAATTTCATCTCTTATTAGCCAATCTGCTTTGGGAAGCTTAGCTAACTGTCTTTCCTTTGGTCACCGTACTTCTTCATTTCATCTTTTTCTTAAAATGTGAAACTTCCATTCAGTATTTAATTTAGTCATGTTGAAGGGGGAGAATGTTTTATGTGTGTGATATTTGAATAATCAAATAATAATCAAATAATCAAAGGAAATTTTGTTTCAAAGAACAGATTAGTTATTTTTTAATCAATTATAGTAGGAAAAAATTAAGGGCAGAATATTAACAAACAAATTTGAAATGTCTGACTTGGTATACAGCACACATAATAACACAGCTACTGTATTTTACCTTTCTCATGATGTGGGCCATGTTCGTGCTAGGCAAGCTCTATACTAATGCTACTAATGAGCTACCCAACCCTTGGTTTTGAGAGGCAGAGTTGCAGTACATAGTTCATGATAAAATCTGTTGTTTTGAAGTAATAAAGTCAGGATCAGAAGTCACATTATCTATGCAGCCCTGTAAGGACCCAGATCCTCCTTGACTCTTTGAGAATAATCACCCTGTCTAGACATTAGTCCATGGTGGGCAATACCAGGAAATGTCCAGGGTGGAAGCTTCTAGAAGGCAGAAGGGTCAGGAGTTAAAGGAGGAAGGAAAGGATAAGGCAGGTTAGAAGAGCCAGGAGGAGTTTTTGCCCAGAGGCTTCCTAGACTAATATTAGATCGCTGCTAAGACACAGATTGCAGACAATCTCCGCTAGTAGGACCCTGGGGCCATCTTCAATCAGCAGTTCTTATGCTTGTGTTAGATGTATAATTCTCAGGTGACATCATTAGAAACACAATACCTAAATGTTGGGTGACATTATAATGAAACAGGCTTACTTTATAACCAGTTTGCATTGCATTTAGCTTGAATTTAGAATGACTGCAACCTTCCCCACTACCTCCTCTCATTCTCTGTCTGACAAATGGGAGCTGAGCAATAAAGATCAATAACTAGAAGCCAAGATGAACCCAGCATCACTGGTAGTGGAACTAATTTTTGTGATGCAAGGAAACCTGAAAGTTGTCTAGGAAAAAGCATATGCTATGGGATTTTATCCCTTTACTAAGCCTCAAATTCACTGTAGATAGAAAGGCTAGGATGGGCTATGCACGCACTGTGACAAGCCTCACAATCCTCAATTCAGGCCTACCCTTCTCCATACTCCCTATGGCGTCCTTCTCGCTCTAGGAAAAGATTGGCTGGCGCAACGACTCGCTCCACCTCCTGGTCTTTGTGAGTGATGCTGATTCTCATTTTGGAATGGACAGCAAGCTAGCCGGCATTGTCATTCCCAACGATGGGCTCTGTCACTTGGACCACAGGAATGAATACTCCATGTCAACCATCTTGGTAAGTAACCCTCACTGTCTTCAGCTTTCAGAGCCACGGGTAGACCCACACGACGGCAACCGCCGTGAAACCATGTGTAACGACTCACTTACTTGGTGAACGCGGTGTCTATTTTCTACCTTAGGGGCTAGAAATCACTCTCTTCTACCTCACCTGCATGCAGGTTCCACACAGAGCTCATGTGACCTCCACTAGGCAGGTGGTAGGCATGTGCTGAGAGTTTAAATATGCTAGGTCACAGACGAGTCTAGAACCTCTCTAGCTTCAGAGAGATCCCAAGGCCAGCAAAATCAGCAGATAGCTCTCTATTCTCAGTCAAAGTGGTCCTGGTCAGACCAGTACCGTAGAGGGCTTTCTGAGCATCGTCTCTCGGGTGTGCCGCAACCATGGTGGACAGCGAATCAAGTGGGGTTTGGTTTGTGTTTAATAACACTTAGCTCAATTTTTTTGTTCTTGAAAAATGCTGGCAACATTTAAAATAAAGAAAAACCAGACCACTGTCAAATGAGGTAAAAATTTCAGAGGTCTTTGCCCCAATGGTCTTATCTGATCTTCAACAGGACTCTGTCTCACTGCTGTTTTGAAGGACAGACCATGTAGCTACCGGACCTGTAAATGTTATGTCCTGTACTGGGGAAACTAAATTGCCCTTTATGACCCACTGACCCTCTTTGACCTCCTCTAGGTCCCAAAGCAGTCACTTCTCATTTCATCCTTATTCATGGTGTCTGTCTTCACGCACATCTCCATATGGCAATAAGTTCGCTTATGCTGTCTTTCTCATGGTGCCTCCCTCAGAGCCTGGGATGGTTTGTTATCTTTGTTTCCTGAGCTCAGTGCCTACGTCACAGTGGGTGCTGATGGATGTATGAGATGAAGGAAGAAGCATCACTCTGGGAAAGTCCTTCTGAGCAAATTCCAATGTCAATTGGGGAAAAAAAAAAAGCTTTTAAAAGCTGTTCTATGCAAATTCCACTGGTTAACAAATTTAGACCATTCTTTAACCTAATTCTGAACTTCAACCTAGATTTTACCCCATCTTTGAACAGTTTTATTCACACACACACACACACACACACACACACACACACACGGTCTCCAATCTTAATCTTTCCGTTTGAGAATCTCAGTAATTATTGCCAAAGTTTGTCTTTTGCTCAATGAGATTCCAGTAAACACGTCCTTTTATCATGAATTTGTCAAATGCCCCATAAAAGAACTCTTAAAAACCAAAACTCATAGAACCAAACAATATGCATCACCTCACATGACTTTCTCATTTAATAAATGTTTATCTCATTATTTTGAGTAAATTTCTACATGAGTACAGATGCCATGGGCCATTTTCCGTCCCTCCAAGTCCTTTGGCTATTTTTGTGTGCTGAAAACTAAACTAGATCCCCAGGGCCACCAAACAGAACCTGCTTTCAGCCTTGAGTTTCTATAGAATTATAGGCACTCATGCAACAGATCTCATTAACATTAAGCAACATCCTATGTGGGCTGCATGGTGTGATCCAGGCTCCACATGAAGCAGCAGATAGGTGTGTACCCATGGAGGTGTGGAGCACCAGTGTGGAAGGTCCTTCAGCTTTAGAGGAAAGCATGCTTGGAGTTTGGGCAACTGAAAAGCAAATGACACTAAACCTGTCAGACCAAGGAACAATTCTATTATCTCTGCTAATAAAAATCAGAATGTGGGACTGGAGAGACGGCTCGGTGGTTAAGAGCACTGATTACTCTTCCAGAGGACCCAGGTTCAAGTCCCAGCACCCGTATGACAGCTTACAGCTGTCTGTAACTGCAGGGCATCTGACACCCTCACACAGACATAAAAATAAATAAATAGATAGATAGATAAATAAATGGAAAGTAAAAAACCAAACGTGACCAAAACAAACAAACAGCCAAAAAAGCATGCCCAGCCTGAGTCACAGCACATTTGGGAAGTTTCTCTGGGTAATTTAGAGAAAGGAACACTTTTGCTCGACTTGAACCTTGTACCTAATGATAGGCCAGACAGAAAGACTCTGGCAGTCCTGAGGATGGGAGAACACACCATCTCAGTGAACAGGAGGCTTCATTCTCAGTGCTCCTCCATTTGATGGGCTGCAGCCATAATCCGTAGTCCTAGTTTGATCTGCCTCCAGTTGCTCCTTTATGTGTCTTCTTTGTGAATATCTGCTTTTGGAGTCATAGGGGAGGCCAATGTGTTTCATGTTTTCTAGACTTGGGAAGTAAATTCATCTGTAAATTTGGTAATGGAATAACTTCTTTTGTTTCTAAAATTATCTACCTCACTTGAGAATGGACGTTGCCACACCAGAAGGACCAAGTGTTTTCATTAATGCTGGGGGGGGGGGGCGAGGAAAGAGTAGCAGATCCCATACCACCAATTTACAGCATTGCAAAGGCAATAAAACCAACCACGAGAACCAGTGTGGGCCTGTCTCAAATCAAACAGCCATAGGAATTATAGTGTATTCTTCAGCTTCCATCCCTTCCTCAACCTTCATGTCGCCTCATCTAACTCCAGTCAGAGTTACAAGAGCCCCTCGCCGTCTACATCATACATCACAGTCTCCCCACCCCGCCGCCTAGTCTAACATCCCTACCTGCTGCTGGGGGCTCTTGGCAGAGATAATGTGACACATTAGAAGTCTTGAAATAAATCCCCAGGGGTCTGCTTAGGGAGACTGCTTAGCATACTCCCAGGCTCAGTTCTTAGGACTTACCTGAGCTTGAAAGACTCGGGACAGTTCCTGAGCTAAGTGAAGAAATATCAGCAATAAAGAGTGTTTCCTTAGCATAGCAGATAAATGACCTCTGAATATCGACCTTCTCAACTGGGGAAGGAACATTTTAAAACTGCGCCTTCTGTGGGTTAAGAAGGTATTTGAAATCTGTGTATCAATTTTAGGAATATCCAACAATTGGTCAACTCATTGATAAGCTGGTACAAAACAACGTGCTCCTGATCTTCGCTGTAACCCAGGAACAAGTCCACTTGTATGAGGTAAGCGAATAGGCTGGGAGAAATCCCCTCAAGGAGATGTGTGCATCATGAAACGGGGAGGTTAACTCTGTGGCTCACCCCTGGAAGGGCTCTTGGATAATCATTAACACATACCAAGCAAACCGAGAGCTTGGCAAGGCTCCTTCATCTGCTGTTGGAAGTTTAGGTAACAAGCCGTGGAGGGCCAGCAGAAAGTTGGGGCACACATAGTAGAACAATAAAAAGGTTGGAGGTGAAAAGGGTAGGGGGAAGGGAGTGCCAATGAACGCAGGTGGGGTCACTTAGTGCCGTTAAAACAAGCATTTCCTCTGAAAAGGAGTTAAGCAAGAATAGGGACATAATTAAGAGTGTGAGGGCACTGACTAAATATTTGCAAACATGGAAAGACTCCAACAGAAAGTTGAAAGAAAATCAGGTCTTAATTTGGGTCAAAAAATAATCCCTACCCACTCCCAACCCCAACCCCAAATGTAGTTGTGTTTACAGATCAGGTGTTGGAAGGAGGCACCAGTGTGGAAAGGGGGAGTCTTTCATTAGATTTTCACCATGCTTGCTAGCCACCATATAAACTGTAAAGCGCCTGTGCAAACTTAAGAGTTCTGTGGTCTCTTTACAACCTAAGAAAAACAAGGTGTCCAAAATGCTGCAAATGGTGATAACAGCCAGGGGCCTCCTGGAAAAATGCAGTTTCATAGAAAAGCCGGAACGGCGGAGAAATGCAGCCGTTCGACCGTGCTTTCTATGCAAAAGGGCTGCTCAGATACTCCTGAGTTCAGACTCCGATTTCCCACTCCTCTTGAAAGGGCCTCTTCACATGCTTGGTGACTTTGCAGGGGATACTCCAATTCCCGCCCCCCCCCCCCAAAGGCTTTGATTAAATGTACTCGCTACTCAGAATGGTGCAGTCCATGAACTTGCATCAGATTCTATGGAAAGAGTCCAGGAGGAGATGCTATCTTGCGTTTTTCATGAGAGGAGGGTATTGTACTCCAGGAGAGAGAGCCTTACTAAGGAAGTCCATTGCAATCAGGCTCAATCCTCAAGGCTTTTGTTTCTCGGGTCACCTGATCTGAACTTTTTTTTTTTTTTTTTTTGAAGGCGGCTTAGTATGTGATACCGGTTTCCCCTGGTTTTCAGTCGTAGGGTTGCAGTAAAGATATATTTTTAAATGACCTCAGCACAATAGTGGGTCGACCGTGCCTTTGATCCTGAAGGCTAAAGGGAGAGGACCCCAGGGGTCGCAGCGCCTCCTCCCCAGCGGGGCTGTAGTTTAGAAGCTGGAGGGGTAGCTGCCCAGAACTTACTTGCAGAAGGGAGTCAGGGGAACACGATTGATGATCATGAACATAGACTCCCATAATTCATGTTGGTAATAGTCTTTAAGAACCACAGCTCCTTTAGACGCCTCCCCCAAACCACCATTAAGAAGACAGAGGAGGATGAAAAATAACTATGTGGCGAAACAGAATCTGTTGCATTCAGGTTAGTTGCACATGGTTCCCCTGTTGCAAAAGAAACGATCATTTCCAAGGAAAACACCAGTTATAGCCTGCCTCTAATATAACAGCAGGACATTTATTTTGTCTGCCTACTAATCTCATTATGAGGAGAATTTATGTCCTGTCATGATCTGTGGTCTCTGCCATCCGGGCGCCACTAAATTTGAAGGAACATTTTCAGGGAGCCACAGCCCAGCAGCCAGGTCAGCAATCTGCCCTGATGGGTGTCTCCTTGCTCTGTTTTCCTTCTGATGGCCCATCATGCCATCTGCATTAGGGGGCCAGGAGGCAGCTTGGTCTAAAGATAATGACAGCCACGCGTACTTCCCTGAAGGCTTCGCATAGCGTGGAAATGCTGATCTCTTGTTTTATTGATAATGAAAACAGAAAATAGACCAGTAATGGCCTGTGTTGCTTTTCCATTTAAACCTCTTAGAACACGCCTTTTGTGTGCTGGAGGCCAGAGCAGTATGATGTGTGGGGTAGCTGTGAAATAAAGAACAAAAGCACCAAAGAATCCTTGAGCAATAAGCCAGCAGTGGGATAAATTAAGTAGTGAGATCTAATGGAAATTCCAGAAGGTAAATTATTTGCCTGAATTATATAATAAGGAGAGTTCCGTGCCTGCACAGCCGGCAGGGGATGGGTGAGGTTCAATGGCGGCTCTGTCTTGCAGCAAGAAAGATTTATGTTACCCACTCATGTAATTCAGGAAAAATGACTGTTGTTTCAACCAGCTGGGTAGGATGCTCTGGCCTGCCCAGGTGTGGGGGACTGCTGAGCCCTGTCATAAGGATCTGAACAGACAATGGAAGGGATTCTGTAAGCAGTTTCCTTTCAGCCCCGGACGACTGCAGTGTGCACCCCAGACTCCGGCAAACAGACAATTAGGAACAAACTTATTATTATGAATAGTTTCTTGTTTGTCCAATTACAGGGTCCAAAAGATAATGATAGATAATCGGCTGAGCACTAGGTAGTATATTATATCCTAGTACGAAGTACCATTTAAAATGAAGATTTGATTACCCAAGCTAAAAATAAAGAATAAAGAAAAAAAGTTTACACCTCGGTCTGTTGTTTTTAAATGCTCACTCAATTTACATTACGGGATAGTGTCAGTAAATTAAAGTCCAACTGCTTAATTTGCGGTGTCCTTCCTTCCTAGTGAGATACTGAGATAAAGTAATTAAATCAGTAGTTTTACTATATTATCAAATCATGTTATTAATCACCTCATATTATTTGCAAGGCTTAACAATATCTATATGCAGACAAACACTGCTTGTTTCTTTCCTGGCCACCCAGACCCGAATAATCACACAGAAACTATATTAATTACAGCACTGTTTGGCCAAGAGCTTAGGTGTATTCCTAGCTAGCTCTTACATCTTAAATTAACCCATTTCTATTAATCTGTGTATCATCACAAGGCTCTGGCTTACTGGTAAGTTTCTGGCGTCTTCTCCTTCTGCAGCTACATGGCGTCCACCTGAGTCAGCCTATTCTCTCTCTCTATCTCTGGTCAGATTTCCAGTCTGGCTTTAAACAGCTTTATTCATTAGCCAATAAAAGCAAACATATACAGAAGGACATCCCACATCATCTAAATGTTTTCTAAATGTCTACAGCTAGCAAGAAGGATGCACCGCATGGAAATGTAGCAGCGATGGCAGTTACAGGAGCTAGTGTTGGCAGCATGACGCTAATACAATGAGTCCATCTGCAGCAGATGTCTCCAGGTCAACCACTGTTATGGTCACTAGGACAGAGTAACAGGTAGATTAGGCTCTTATGCATTCGGAAGACCCTTAGAGACAAGAAGCTCTCGGCTACTAGATCGTTGAAGAGAATGTATCTTACACATCTTCTTGTTTAGGCCAAGCCTCAGCGACGTTGTTAAATAAATATAAAAATACAGTAGAAGCATCTCTCTTTTTTGTTTTCTAAAATTGAGTCAAATGTTCTTCAGGACTTGGAGTTGGATGTGACAGACGCATGTGAAGGCGGAGGCTGTCTGAGCAAGTAGGGCAAGTATAGGGCACCTAACCATTGACAGGATGCTCTGCCACCCACGCTGTCCCCGTCTTCTGCCTTCCATCCTGGACCCAGATGGCACCAGAAAGGAAAGCAGAGCCATGCCATCTGTCTCAGGACAGACCTGCTGGAGAAGTTCCATGAGTCCCTTCCCACTGGGCCAGTAGGGAACCCCCTGAGCGATTACCCACAGGCACACATGAGATCAAACAGCAAGTCTGACGAGCGGTGGTAACACACTGTAAGCCTTGTGCTCTTTCTCACCTCATGGAAATAACAGCCTGTCCGTACGCATCCGTGTTTCAGGAATCAGTCACCCCAGTTTTCTTTATCCCCTTCTCCCTTTGGCTCCTCACTGTAGCGAGAGAGGTTAGGAGGTAAAGTGAACTAGAGGGAGATTAAATAGAAACTGGACCTCCTTGCTGTTCGTTAGTTGGTTCGATTGTTTTGTTTTCTACTGATCTCGGTGGAAAAGATCAAAACCATTTCAGTTCAGTGGAAATCCCTTGATCTCTCAGGCCTCAGTATTTGTAAAATAAAAGGATTAGGCCTAATGGCCTCCATTTTTAACAGGCGATGACCAGTGCTGGAGCTGGCCACGCGATCTGATGATCCACACACAGATAACAAGGTCCACTAGCTGCACCGTGGCTGATGTGAGGGCCCACTCTAAGAAGTTATTCCCTGGCCTCTCAATCTCATGCTATAATTGGATATTCCAAACTTGGGATTTTTAATGCAAATAAAATCGTCTGGGATAAAAAGCAATTTCACGATTATGTGGCATTGCCATGGAGTTAATAAATTGCTCTCGATTCAAGGATAATGGGGAAGATTTTTTATTTCTCCTTAATTGACGGTCTCTGGGAAGAAAGCCCGAGGAGAGCCAGCTGCCTAAACTTTCCTCATTAGCTGAAGCATCGCTCAGAGAGGGGGGCTTTGGAAAGAAAACTCGTGTCCCCAGATTACTGAGCATCTACCAAATAAGGCTAACTAGTAAATCCCAACCACCAGCAGTCACTGTTAGCTAACTCATAGGGCTTTTAAAGAATCTAAAGGCTTGTACTCCACAACATAAACATAGGAGAAAAGGAAGATGCAGGTCTTAAGTAGAGTCTTCATGAGATCCCCTACTAGGTCTTCTCATATAGGAGATCTTGCCACTACGCAGTCTAAATGTTTGAGCATTTGCATAACACCTAGAATGTCTACTGGGTATTATATCACTGGGCAGTGATGCCCTCACTACATAGTCACACATTCATTCATTCATTCATTCATTCATCAAGTATCTCCTAGGAACCAGGTCAGAGTTTATGACCACAAGAATAAAGTGCAGTGTCTGCCTCAAGAAGTCTCAAGCATCACTAACAAATTTTTAAATCTATTATTAATCAAAAAAGTAATGGTGAGAGCACTGTAGAGACCCAAGGGAGAAGAGAGAGAGAGAAAGACACACACACACACACACAGAGAGGGGGGGGGAGTAGAATTTTGCTAATGCGTCAGAATTTCTTCTGTCAATCAGTGTTTTTTTTATCTGCTCATCACCTTTGTTAGAAGAAGTAGCCGATTAGTTGACAATCATGAACTGGTTGCGATGCCAACAAGAGCAAAGCGCAATACCTAGCCTTTTCCTTTGCGGGGGGGGGGGGGAGAGTGTGAGTGAAAACTGAGGCCTGGAGACACCTGCAGCAATAACCATGTTAATGGAGAGAGCAATGAGCGGCCCCAGGAGACTGCGCTTTACACTTACTTTATCATCTAATCTCCACGTGTCACTACGGACCCCAAACTAGCAAAACAAGTTGACAGAAGATAGACCCAGATAACCAGAGTCTATAGCCTTAACCACTGGGAAAAAGTCACAGCTGAGCCCTGAACCCAGGCTATGATAGTGGCAGAGCACAGCGACTCCTGAACACTAGAGCACCAGCCAAACATCCCTTCCAAGGTCAGCTTTAATGTCTCTGTAAAGGCACAGAGTCTGAGAGTGGAGCAGAGCCAGGCAGCGGGACCAGCAGAGGAACTCTTTAAATGACAGTCCTTCAAGACTGGGCAATTCTTTACCGCTGCTGTTAATTTAGGTGAAGGAGGCAAGGTGAAATGAGAGCCGCTCCCCCCCCCCCCGCCCCACCATTCTTCCTTGTGGTAGAAAGAGGCTACGTAACCAGCACAATGCATTGCCCTGCCATCTAAACCCCATCTAAGACACTCATTATCTCTGCTTCCAGTAAAGAGAAGCGATGGGGCCGGGGGGGTCTACAAAGGCTATAGATTTAGTAAATGCACACAACTTAAGCACACAGAAAAGCAGGGGCATACATTGAACAGTGGCATACCCGCTGGTAAGTTTCCCCCATCTAAAGATGCCACCACGTTGGCTCATTTGAAGAAAGAAAACATCTAGCGTGCAATTGCCCTCTGACTGACACCCCATCTCAGTCCTCCCTCTTCCTTTCCGCAAGGTGAGCAGGATCCCGAGCTCAGTGTTCATCACCCGTACACGCGTTTGTGTGCTACTAAAATACAGACACATCCGCAACTGATTCTATATTAATGGAATTGTGTGCTGCGTGCGATTTCTACCGCTTTCTTCTGAAGAACTGAGCTCAATAACCGACAAGATTTGACAGCGAATGACTGATCTTGGGAAAAGAGGAATTCTAATGACATGCATTGGTGGTGGGGGAGGGAGGTTCGTATTTTTGTTGTAGTCTCATATTGTGGTAAAACACATGGAAGATATGCATCTTAGGGTTTTAATTCATGTTTCAGTGCACAGTTCTGAAGGTGCATTAAGCACACTGGCCTTGCTGTGCTCAGCGGTCTGCGTCTGAGGCTAATCCAGACAGAGGCTGGTAGGGCCAATTGAATCCATCCACGTTTTCCTGTAACTGAGAGCACTGAAGCCACGGTGCCTCTATCCGGCACCAAGGATGCTGTCGCTGTACCCATCCCTACAGCTATATTCCTCCATCGCGGATCCAGCACAGCTCCAAGGGAGGCCGCCCCTGGGTCTCGAGGAAACAGGGTCTTCAAAGTCACCGAGTTTGTCCCACGTTGCTACTGTACCGGAGACTCTCTTGCCGGCAACGCGGTACGGAAGCGCGAAAGCCAAAAACGAAGCAGAGCGAACTCCATTCCTAGCTACAAAATTAATGCGACATTTGCACAAAAGGGGAGGGGGGCAGTGAGGCGATGAGAAAGCAGGCATTGAAAATAAGGATCACGCATAAACCAGCCCCTCAGACAGAGCCAACCAATGCTGACATTTTAGAATAAGTCTTCCTCCCCCTTTCTTCGCGTGTCTTTGCATATTTTAACATAATTGCTATCATACTGTACATATTAAGTATGTTCACGTTTTTAAACGAGTTTATATATATTTATCGTCTCGGAAAGGCATAAGAATTAAATGCTATGTGGTTATACATTAATCACTTTTATTAACAAGAATAGCATTAGATGGAAATCAAGGTTTTCCTGTAACATCCTGAGCCTATGGGTTTTTTATATTTATAGGTTCTCTGCTGTAAACTGAAAACAAACTGAGCCTCACCTGCTGGCACAGCCCCTGTAAATACTACTTCAGTCAGAGGTAGCGGCATGGGGGGAGGTCACAAGTTCAAGGCCAGTCTCGGCAACTTTTAAGCGCATTCCTCAATATATAAAATAAAATAAAAAGAGGGCTTAGATGCAGCCCAGGGGTAGAACACTCACTAGTGTTGATACAGGTCAGTGCTCAGAATCTCCAAAAAAGAAATAAGATAAAATAATAATTGTCCCCTCTCAGCGTTAGCCCCAGAACTGTGTGGGTAAAGTCATTTCCCCTCCAGATTTAATTTTTCACATAGGATCTAATGCTTTGTGTTTTGTTTCGTTTGGGTTTCGTTTTGGTTTTGCATGGCCATATTTTAACTTTCATAAACCCAACTCACTATGTGTAATATCTATTTTCACTTCAATCACTGCGTCCCTTTGCCGAGAACTCCACTGTCTGTGTGCACAAGTAACGATGTGGAACCACCCTCACTCTGCTTTCTCTGGGTGCTCCTATGGTTGTAATGGCTACCATGTGTGTATCACTGTTGGGATGGCTAAATCCCAACAGTGCACATGGGGAGCTTGCTTGCCTGTCTTGATGACCTTATGGGGTAGTCTAAGTGGTCTAAGTGTAACTAAGCTTTTTCCGCTTCGCATTGGCTTTTAAATGCTCACTAGAGCATCAACCCAAGGGGGCAAATTAAACTGATGGCCCACCGGACACAAAGCTTGGGAGTATTATATATTTTAATCTTATGCACAGTTGTCAGAGAGAACCTATAGTGTACTATAAAAGGTTTCTATTAGTTATAATAGTTGAATATTTGTTGCTCTTGCAATATTGAATCTTCAGAAAGTAAACAGAAAATCTAGAAAAAATGAGAACTGTTGAATTTGAATAGTTTTGGCATACTTTATTCATTATTTCAGGATCTGGAACACTTATTTCATAAGATTAACAACAGCATTTTGCCCACAAGATATATAATTCTAGTTAAAATTGATTTTCAAATAAATATTCTAAGTAAAAATATGTCCCTTGCAATACTGATGATACTCTTATATTAAAACAATGTTCTGTGTTCTAACGACACGCAAGTGTTGCTTTGTATCACTGTGAGGGCAAGTCCTGAGAAAACAAGCAACAGAAAGACAGTCATTCTGGCTGCCAGTGTCACAGGTCTCGGCCCACCATGGTGGGGAAGGCATGGAAGAGTCCCATATGGTGGAAGCTTGTGGAAAGAGCGTTCACATCACAGAAGACCAGGAAGCAAGATGAGGCAGAAACCTGAAGCTGGCTACCACCTTCAGAGGCCCCTCCCTAGTGGCTTGTTTCAGGCAGCCAACTGCTCCACCCACCCTGATATCTAAAGGTTCCATATCCCCCACCAAATAGCACCAACAATTATGGAACAAGAGTTCAAAACAGGAGCCTGTAGGAGACATCAAAGATTGAGGCTTTAACTAATCAGCAGCTCTATTTCCTCTGGAAGCCTATTAATAGGAATCAGATAATCATCTAAGCCTTGTAAATCATAAGCACACAACTCGACCATACTGTGTGAAGGTTCATAGGTGTCTGTTATGATAAAAGATTGTGACGAGTTATGGTGGTTTGAATAAGTATGGCTCCCAAAGACTCTCAGGAGCTAGAATGAATGCTTGGTCCATAGGGAATGGCACTATTAGGCTGTGTGACCTTGTTGGATTAGGTGTGGTCTTGTTGGAGGAAGTGTGTCACTGTGGAGGTGGACTTTGAGGTCTCATATACACTTAAGCCATGCCAAGGGTGACAATTCACTTCCTGTTGCCTGTGGACCAAGATGTAGAACTCTCAGCTCCTTCTCCAGCACCATGTATACCTGCATGCTGACACTGTAAGCCAGTCCTAATTAAATATTTTCCTTTATAAGAGTTGCCGTGGTCATGATAGAAACCCTAAAACACAAGTCAATAGTTGTCCATAGGTCTTAGTTTGCTCATTCATTCATTCAAGATTTTATGTGCTTTATACTTACCAAGAGCAGATCTAGGCACTGAAGGAGTAGACAATAAATGCAGATTCTCTCTGTCCCCATGGGCATATGACTCAGATTAATAATAATAATAATAATAATAATAATAATAATCCATGAATAAATAGCCAAGAATGACTTTTAAATGTGCTGTTGAAGAAATGGAAAGGTATAGTGTCCAGCAATAAAGAATAATGAAAGGGGAAATCTGAGATCTTCATTGGAGAGGCTCTTCAAAGAGGGCTCCATCCAAGAGATATTGAGACAGCAACCAGAAGGTTGAGAAAGCATCAACAGGAGATGCATGCAAAGGCCCTAGGGCAGTAAACAACCCAAACTCAGAATATATGAGGAAACAGAATAAAAATGTTCAAAAGCCAGTCAGCTTGGAGTGACTTGAAGTGGAAGGAGATAGAGAGGGTGAGAGACATTGGAAACAGGTTCATGGAGACACTCAGGAAATTCCACCTTTGTGGCAAAGCAGAGATGTCAGAAGTATTGGATAGGCTGAATACTACATATGACTTGGGGATCTATGTCATAAAATTATAATGTCCTTATTTTCCAAGTCACAGACTATTTTTTACCCATGGTACTCAATCATTGGTGCTTAGTAGAATTGCCTAGACAGCCTTTAAAAGACAGATTCAATGCCCTGGCAGCATCCTGACCTGATTAAACTGACATCTCTGGATGCAGACACTAGGCTTGGTGTCTGCATCTCCTCTGTCTAACCATCCATTCTGCGCCTTGCGAATATGGATTCTGATCCAGGATGCCTCCTGTGTCCACGCCTCAGCATCTCTGACAGGCTCCAGAGAGATGCTGATGCGGTGAACCATCTACATCACTTGAAGCGTGGGGGCTCCTGGCTCTGCGCAGTCCTTGCACGCACTCTGCTTGGCTATCTTCTCGTTCCCCGAATAACCTTCCTTCCAGTCATCCTTCAGAGTTTTATTGCCTGCCCATTGGTTTGCAGAGCACACGGGCTGTCGCGGAAACTCAGCTCCCTTTCCATTTTCAAATGGCCTTCTAAAGCTTAGGGAGTCAGGACGCGCATTCTGTCGCCAAGGTGTGTCCTCTGTCTCTGAGAGCAGGCCACTAATCTCATTAAGAGGAGCCATGAAGCATCCTCGGTAACAAATACTCCACACAGCCCCTTTGTTCTCAGAGTCTCCCTTCCCGATGCCTGTTTGTCTCCTAACAGTTTGCACCGTGGTCCATTCGTTTTTTTCCTTATCACGGCGGCTGCTTCTGAGCGCTCTGTTCAGCGGTGTGCTATGGCTTTGGGCTGACAAGATAATTACATTCTGGGCAGCCTGGGAGAAAGACAGGTAGTGCTCAAAAGTTCCGAGGCCGACTACCTAGTCATTGCTGGTACAGACTTCAAGATCAAGCACCTGATCTAATTAGCACACTCCCATCCTGCCTGCCTGCCTGCGGAATGCTGACGATGGAAAGCCCGAAGGCAATGCAGATATCATGCAACCGGGAGACAGACAGTCATGCCACCCTTCTGCCAGAAACAATTACATGTTCTGCTTGGAATCTTGGGTGTCCTGGTAACAGAGTGGAGCCAGAGGGTAAACTTTTGCATAATACCGGGAGCCCTGCATTCACTGATAATGAACCTGAGAACCAGGGAAATGAGAAGCCCACAAGAATGGAAGTCCCCTGGAGAAGCAAGCCTTCCGGTTGCCTTCGGAATCAATTATGTCAGCAGGCCCAGGCCCCAGCACAGGGAGAATCATGCTCTTCCACAGAAACAAGGCTTTTCTGATGAAGAGCTGTTTATCTTCGACCAGTACCGGTCTCCTGGGAACTCTTCCACCCCACCCAATCCTTTCATTCCTCCCTACATTTCTTTCTAGATTCAGCCCTTGAGTTTGATGAGTTTGCGTTTCTTCTTCCACACTTTCTGCTCGTATTGGGTAGGAAAGTGTTCTGAGATCCCAGTTGCTAAGCACGCATATCAGGCATTGAGATCTTCACTTTCTAATGAGATGCTCCTGTTCATTTGCTGCTGGCATTTGTACCCATTCCTCCCACGGCAACCTGATGTAAGACGGTGAGCATTGGCCTAGAGCCACAGTCTGCTTCTACCACTTAGGCCGCGGCGCCTGGGCAAGGTGCTGCCTGCCCAGATTCAACTACGGGTGTGAGGCTAAAGGCAACGAAAGAACCATAGCTCTGTGTTCTGAATCATGTCCTCCAGAAAGATATGTTAGAGATGGAACTCTGTTACCACAGATGTGACCTTATTTGGATGTAGGATCATTGAGGGGCACAATTAATCACCATAGGTCACACATAGATTCTCAATCTAATAGGAGCAGTGTCCCTTTATGAATATGAAACACAGAGTGTCAGATACTTAAGGCAAGAACACTATGGTACAACAGAGTTAGAGAATGGAGGGACGCCATCTGCAAACCAAGGAATGCTGGGAACCAAACACTAGCAAAAGAAAACGGTGGGCGAGGGACACAGCTCCATGGCAGAGCGCTTGCTTAGCCTGCACGGGGTCGTGAGTTCAGTTTCCGGTAGGGTGTGTCTGCATACATATACAGGAAAAGACAGTGAGGGGGGATGAGGTAGTAATGACTCCACTTTTGGTTTTACTCATTGATCTCTAGCAGCGACATCGCACAGTAAAAAGAGCCAGTGGGCATCTGACAAAAGTGGTCCTGTGCCAAAAGAGGAGGGTCCAGCTCTGCTTCTTGGTGCAATTTCAAGAAAGTTAGCTGAATCCTCTGAATCTCTGTATTTGACATCTATTCAGGGATAATTATAGCCTACAAATAATAGAGTTTCTATGGATAATAAAAGGGACAAAAAGGCATGAATATTGTTCTAGTTATTGTCCCAATGATGTGGGAGGTTCTAGGCACCTATGCCCTATCAACAGCGTGAGATCTTTGATTCTGTGCAGGGGTCCAGGTCACCTCCTCCCCGGGCATGCAATCCTCATAACAGCAGATGCCCTAGGGGCTGGGAGCTCCATGGTTGCAGATGTCTGCAAGGTAGGAAATACTTGGTGACATCAGGAGACTTGTAGAGACTCTCCCAACCCCGTGGTGAGGCCCCTAGGTTGGTAGCTGCAGTCATGGAGACTTGTCCTGGGAAAGGGAAAGGCAAGGGAGCAGGCAGAGGAGGTAGCCATGCATGCTGAAGTCAGCCTGGTAACGCCTCCCATGGCTCATTTCTCATGGAGTGAGATTCAGGTAGGAGCTGCGTATTCCTTAGTCCTTGACAGTTCTGAGTTCCTTGCAGAATCAACCACAATTTAAATGACAACCCAGATGCATACCCTTGACAGCATCAACAGCAACAAAGGAGTTTCCCTACATATGCCTCCAAATAATCATGCGCGCTATGGCTCTGAACTGTAAATGCCTTGGAGTAGAATTAAAAATCATACAGTGTGCTTGTGTTGTGGGTCCTGACAACTATACCCTCTCTCCCAGCAGATGAGATCATTGTCAGTTCTTTTAAGTTTTTGGTCCTTCTAGTACATACACGTTAGCATTCTATTGCCGCCTTAATTTCTGTTCTAGAGATTTAGGTGCGGAACATTTTGTACATATGTTTGCTACTTGCATGTTCTTTTTTGATTAAGATATCTTTTCACGGTGATAGGAAAGAACCTTTTACATGTTCTAGAGCTAAGCCCTTTATCATTTATATCTCTCACGGATATTTTTCCCCATCTTATGGCTCTCATCTTTTGGGGGGAACAGATTCTTAATTCTAAAACGCTTTTAATTTTTAGAGAAGTCTGTGTTCACAGCAAAACTTAGCAGCAGGTGTATTAATCTCCCATATAGTGCCATGCTGCACAGATGTAGCCTCTCGTATTACTGCCCACCTCAGGGTGGGATATTTGTTAGAATAAAAATCCTCACTGTATTGATTCACTGTGATTGCCCCAAATCCATAGTTTCCATTAAGGTTCATGCTTGGTGTTGTTCATTTTCTAAGCCTTGGCAAATGCATAAGGCAGTGTATCCGTTGCAGATTATCATACATATTAGACTCACTCCCTAGAAGCCCTCTGTGCTCTGCCTGTTCTCCTCTCCCTCCCTCCCTATTTTCCTTTCTCCCTCCCTCCCTTCCTATTTTCCTCCCTCCCTCCCTCCCTCCTTCTCCAGTTCTCTCTTAACCACTGATCTCTTTTTTTGTTCTGGGTACTAAATTCAGGGTCTTACACACGGTATGTGAGTGCTCCCCTACTGAGCTTCTTGCCCATCCTCAGCCATTTTTTTACTGGTTCCATGGTTTTATCATTTTCACATCATATACCTGGGATAATATATTATGTATCCTTTTGCATGGATTTTTCCACTTCATAATACGCATTTATAGTCCTTCCACATCTTTGCGTGCCTCAGTCTTCTTTTCTTTTTAGTATGGAATAACAGATCACTTCAGGATATACTCAGTATATTAATACATTTGCCTACTGAAATGTATTTTGGTTGCTTCCAGATTGGGGCAATTACGAATGCAGTTGTCATATAACACACATGTGCTGGATTTGGGGTGGACAATTTTCAAAGTATTTTAAGTAAATACCAAGCAACTCGAGAGTTGAATTATATGGGCAGAGTGTGGCTTGCTTTGTATGAAAGAACCAAGTGTTTACTGTGTATAGTTACTACACCATTTACCGTCCCCCCAGGAATGAATGAGAGTCCTGTTGCTCTCGAGTCTACACCCTGGTGAGAATTTGATTTGAGGTCAGTACCACAGACACCATTCCTTTATTAGATGTGAGGTGGTACCTCACTGTGGTTTCATTTGTATCTCCCTGAGGGCATGACGTGGAGTGGATTTTCAGGGTCTGCCTCGCTGCCTGCATCTCTTCTTCAGTGAGGCATCTGGGCGGGTCTTCTGCTCCTTTTAGAAGAAGATTGTTTTCTTGTTGGGTTCTAAGAGGTCCTTGTACTCATAAGTAAGAAGCCTCTGTGTGATGTGTCCTCTGGAAATGTTCTCCTTCAGTCTTCGGTTCATCTTCTCATGCTCTTAAACTGCCTTTCACACATCAGAATTGTCTTTGTTTACATTTCGCTCATCAATCCCCTTGTGGATCAAATTTTTGGTTTTGTAGCAAAATGTCATCCCCCAAAGTCAAGGCCATCTAGATTGTCTCCTCTAACTTCTTATATGTGATATGGTTTTTCATCTTTCAAGTAAGTTTGTGATGCATTTGGAGTTAAATATTCTGGAAGGGGTAATGTATATACGTGTCTAGACAACGTGCAGTTGAATCAGTACCATTTGCTAAGAAGACTAATTTTGTTTCATTCAATGTTCTTGCTCTCTGGGAAAGATTCATTGATTTTATTTATGTCAGCTGGTTTCTGGGCTTTCTATTCAGTTTCATTGATCTATTTATCGAAACCATACTTTCTGAATATTGTAGCTTTTTAGTAAGTCTTGGATTTAGCTTCCTCTCTCAATTTTAGTTGGCTATTCTGGGCCTTTTGATACTTAGTATAGACTTTTACATCCATTTGCTGAGAGCTACAATATAACTTGTTTGTACTTTGATGGAGATTACATCGGATCTATAGCCGGAATGCTTCCTTTGAAGTCTTACTTACCACTCTTCTTATGGGTAGTGATTTTTGTGTTCTACTTAAGACATTTATTTTAACCCTAAACCCATGAAGATTGTGGTGGCCTACATGAGACTGTCTCCATGGGTTCATGTACTTGGATACTTGGTCCCCAGTTGGTGGCACTATTTCAGGGGGCTTAGGAGGTGTGGCCTTGCTAGAGGAAGTATGCCACTGAAAGGGGGGGGGGACTTTGAGAGCGTAGGGCTTTGCTCTCAGTTTACTCTCTTTCTTCTACTCTAAGATGTGAGCTCTCAGCTGCAGCTTTGCTGCGACACCTGCCTGCCATCACGCCTCCCTGCCATGATAATGATGAACGCCCATGTCCCTGGCACCTTAAGCCCAAGTGAATCCTTCCTTCTCTAAGTTGCCTTGGCCATGGTGTTTTGTCCCGACTGTAGAAAAAGTAAAAAAGACAAAGACCTCTCCTCTAGATTCTATAGTGACAAGTACAAAGTTTTTGTCACACCTTTGAAGGCGGTGCAGTCATGATTGGCTGCACACAAGGGAGGGCCCTAGAGACTGGTTGTATTTAGCCTCAAGGTTGTCACGGTAGCTGTACTTGCTGACTTTTAAACACCCATTGACCTGTATACTGATTGTGTATATGCTACGTATATGTATTTATAGAAAGAAAGATGTGGATAATACTAATAGGAAAAAGAGAGTTAAAAATAGGTAAGGAAGTAAGAAAAATTTTGGTGCGATCACATAAAATATTTGTGAGCAGATTAGATATGAGCCAACATTCTGGTAAATGCATTTCAATGAACTATATTCCATAAATATATTTTAAGATCAGAAACACTGAAGTAGGTTGCGAATGTAATGCTGAATACACAATGCTGAGATAAAACAGCGCTGAGCATACGATAAAGTCATGGTGTTGGTGACACCTTAGGACGTCTGCATAGAAAGGACAGCGCAAGCACAGAGCCCAAAGGGCTATCCTGAGCACTGCAGTTTGTAAGTTGTTTACGAAAACTCCCAGTCGGCTTGTGAAAACTTGGCTTCGGATTTCCACCATCTAACGAAAGACATGAGTACTGTGGTCCCTGAAAAATGATTGCCCGTGAGGTCTGAGGCGATAAAGAGTCTTTGAGACCGTAGCAGAAATACTACAAGAGGAGGCTGTAGAGATTCAGGCTTGAAGCAGGGACTACACAGGGAAGATCTGGGCTTGAGTCACCATCAGGCAGGGCAAAGAGAAACAAATCAAGATGGCCTGAAAGAGGACAGTCAATACTAAACACCCACCTAAAAGTCAATGGTGCTCTTGGGAGGTCAACAGGAAGTGTACCAGAGTCGGAATGGACAGCCTGCTGGGAGCTTCTGCTAGCCAGGCAGAACGCTAAGAGCCTTCCCAAAGCACAGGAATGCTCACCAAGGTGCTCAGCCAGAGTGTGTCAGGGGAGAGAGTCACTCTTGTCAGTCGGCAGGTGACACGGGTGGGATCACACACATTCCTCTGCTCTTAGCAAGTGTGCCCACCTAAAACGGGTCTGACAACCGGGCATTAAGCACCAGGAAGCGAGGAGTTGCACTCTGAAGAGGAGGTCAGGGTGCGGGTGTGCATTTGGGCACCGTGACCTCTGATGCCTGCCGATTGAATGACCCCTTTTTCCACTTGCAAACATACTGTTAAACAAACCAGTCACTATTTTTTTAAAGCAAGCTCAGGAACTCCTGGGAGGTAGAGCAGAGCAGGGGATCCGAGAGCATCTGTAATTAGGATAATCCACAGAAGGCTAAGAGAGCCAGCGTTCACGCCCACACGCGGGACCTAGCATTTCTAATCAGCTCATGTTGACGTCCTTCTGACGCCAGGGGTCAGCGTCGGACGCCCTTCACTGCCAGGGGTCAGCTTCGTCTGTCAGAGTCACAGGGCTGTAGTTCGACGGCACACACTAAAAGCAGCACTTTTTCTAACTTTAAACGTGTTTAATCACAACTTAGAGCACAGCTTGAAGATTCGAATGAAGGAAAGGCGTTTGCTCTATCTTTACAGTGTTCACAATACTGTGAAGATTTAAAGTGTGCTTTTTCCCCGTGTTGGGGTAACTAAGTCAAGCTGTCATGTTTTTAGTTCATTATTTGAAATAGTTTTGGGAGGAAAAAAATCAGCATTCAAAAAATAATGAGTAGCTTTCCTCTATATAATTGTCAGTGTCATCGCTGGCTACTGCTACTGGCTGCCAGCTCCTTTGTACCCTGGCTCTAGTGGCAATCAGCAAGCGTGATTAACATTAGCCACTTGTCCTAATAGCCAAATGCCAAATGTCATACTGCATGCAGGATCATAATTAGAGATTAGGAAGCGAAGGGGATCCGCATTATTAGCCAAGAATTAAGCCCAAATTCAGAGCCACTTGAACTGGTGCTTGCAAAACTACAACAGTTCATCTTAGCTCATCCGTGGGGATGCTAAGATGTCCTTCAAGTTCCGTGCCCAGCTAAGGACCTTGATATTTCTTTTCCAAAAGACCTAAACCTTTCTTTGTCAGGAACAAAATTTTCCACAGCTTCCTCTTTTAGGATCAGGCAAATCCACACACATCCTGCCTCCGCTTTGAGTGGAATTCAAGTTCCTGTTTAAGTATTTGCTATTACCCACAGCCTCCTGCTTCACGGCCCTGTGTGACATGTGTTTATATGAAGAGGTGAGCCAACGAAGCAGGGCCTTCCTCCATTTTCACAAGCTCTCCCTTACTCCGAGACCTGGAAGGGGCCTTCTCTAATATGATGTGATTGGAAGGAGTAAGATGAGGTATACCACCTGCCATGGCTCCCCTCAACCCCCTCAATACAAAGATACAGCGCCAAAGTGGCAGCAGGTGGCACATCTGAGAGTTTAGATTCCAGCAACAGTGAACATGAATACAGGAGTAAGTGGATTGTTGTAAAATCACAAGCAAACCTGAAGCCCATTATTCCCATACTAGAGGTGAACAGAGCTAGCGTTTGCCCAGGGGCACCCCCCTGACAGCTCCCTGGGGCCACCAGGTCCTTTGCATTCTGACATTGAATTCTTTACACCTCCTCTGCTTCTCCCCGCTGGGCCCGACTTCTTATAGTCACTATTGTAATTAATGATAATTATTCTAGTTGAGTTTTGTGTATTTCTTAAACCACTTCGATCATCTTGGGAATAAGATGGTGTCTTAGTTAGAGTCATTATTGTTATGATGAAACACCATGACCAAAAGCAACTTGGGAGGACTGGGCTGTAAGGCATTTTCTTAATGAGTGATTGGTGGATGAGGGCCCAGCCCATTGGTTGGTGGTGCCTACCTGTGGTTGGTGGTCCTGGGATCTATTTAATTTCTTTCCTTAATCTTTGCTTTATTTTGTTTGAAATAGAAATACACACACATACACACATGCATATATATATGCATATATATATGTATATATATGCATATATATATGTATATAAAGATGACTCAAAACTTGCTGTGTAGGCCAAGCTGACCTCAAAACTCCCACCTTGGCCTCCCCAGGATCACAAAATCCCAGGTATTTTCTGCCATGCTTGACTTCTCTGCGGATTATGGAAGACTTTGATGATAGTAGAATTGTAGTTAATATTGAAAGTATAACTTCATTTCTTTTAAGAAAAAAACGGCACCGATGTATTCTTGAAAGTCTCTGTTGAAGAGAAGGCAGGGATGGACAGAAATGCTTCAGAAAACGTCACTTCTGGAGTTGTGGAGATGGCTCTGTCGGTAAAGCGCTGGTTCTGCAAGCTTGAGAAACTGGATTCAGAGCCCCAGAACCAACCAACAAACAGGCAAACATACCAACAGAGAGGGTTATAAGCAACCGTAGGTACCTGCAATTGCAGGACTGGGGAGGCAAAAGCAAAGGTTCCTGGAGTTTGCTAGCTAGCCAACATAGCCAACTAGACAAGCTCAAATTCCAATGAGAGAACCTGCCTCAAAAAATCAGGTGAAAAGGACTGGGGAGACAGCTCACAAAGATCAGGGTTCAGATTCCCAGGATCCACAGAAAAGCTGGGTGAACATTAAAAGCTTGCTTTTAATCCTAGCAGAGGGAGAGAATTGTTGAATCACACTGGGTATCCAAACTAACCAAATGACAACCTCTGGGTTCAATGAGAGAGCCTGACTCTGTGTATAAGATGGATAATGGTTTAGAAAGATTCTTGACATCAAGCATAAGCCTACACACACACACACACACACACACACACACACACACACTCCTACAGGCGCATGCAAATGTGCACACACACACCAAGGCAATAAATAAGATGGAGAAAATAGAAGGCACTCAACATTGACCTGTACACGCACACATGCGTGCATGTGCGTGCACACACACACACACACACACACACACACACAACACACTTTTCATTTGAAAATAAAGGTTTACAACATAAAACTTAAAAGAGAACAGTCACGTGGCTAGGCAGCTTGCTCCCAGCAATACCTTATCTCTTGGCCGCGCTCCTTGCCTAAGCTGTTGACGAGACCATAGTGGAAATCCTCCCCAGGTGGAAAGGACAGCTCACAACAGTCAATGTAAGTGGAGAATGCAGACCACTTAGGATTGGTTCTAAGCAATCATGATGCAGAAAGGCTCAATCCCACACAACTCTAGGACTGTTCTGACTCCCTGTAGGGTTGCTGATTACAGGTAGAAGTGGGGAATTAATAGCTAGCATGCAAGAGTTCACTCCCTTTCTCTACTGATTGCTCATTAAGAGCTCTAGACCTAATGACTTGAAGCCACCCAATTCCTTCCCTGCCCCTGTGTGCACCAAAATTTGATTTCTGCAACAATGGGAAGAGAAAGAAGAGACATTTGTGGAGGCCTTCTCTAAACTTCTGGGAAAATAATGTTATATAAATCTTATTAGGACGTGACATAAATCACAGCTGTGTAGTATGGCAAACCTTGGATTTCTCCAGTGGCATCTTAGATCTACTGGGAGCCTGCTTTCCTGAGGCGAGTTAAAGAAAGGGGCTCACAGACAGCAAAATGAACTCTGCCCTTAATATGTCTGTTATTAATAGCAATCAGCATTGATTGGTTCCCTGTTCTTTTGTGGTTGTTTACAGAATTATGCAAAACTCATCCCTGGGGCGACCGTGGGACTGCTTCAGAAGGACTCTGGGAACGTCCTCCAGCTCATCATCTCTGCTTATGAAGTATGCTATCTCACTTTGCGAGCAGTTGGCTTCCTTTTCAGCATTCCATTCGCATCTAGACACTAAGATGTAGGTAGCGAAACACACTTTCTTTTGTTTGTAGGAGGACTGCCCATCCAGGGAAAATCCCTCTGCATTCATGCAGCTAAAATATACATTTCTACTTACTCACCCATCTTCCCAAATGGAGCAGCAGGTAGAACAACCAAGTCCTGACCCCAACTGAGGCTGTCGTAGAATAGTGGCCTGCAGAAGTGAATACAACCGAAAAGACTTCTAGTTGTGATGGAACTCCTCTCTGCTAAAACAAACAAACAAAAAAAACAGCATAAATTGCTAGCAAGTAATAGTTAAGTGTCGAACCAACTCCACAGGTTCAAGGAGAGCAGATCAAACACAAACAAAACTACAAGGCCTGACCCCAAACCAAAATACCAAGCCCTTACTGTATCAGGTTTCCTATTCTGTATCTCCAGAGGAGTGAGGGCCCCGTCTGAGCTTCTTTCCCTCTTGCTCTGGTAAGACATCCGGAGAAGAACAGCTTAAGGGAGAAAGGCTTGCTTTGGGCTCATAGTTTCTGGTCAGAGTCCATCACAGTGGAGCAAAGTGAGACAGGCTCTCCTCTGACACATGCCACATATCCCATGGTAGCTTTCAAGCTCCAGGAGCCTGGGCTTCCCACTGTAACCTGGAACTTGGAGCTGAAATGAACCATTTGTCCCCTAGGTTGTTTTTTTTTATCACTGTTTTTAATCACAGAAACAGGGAAGGACACAAGACAGACACAAATCGATCGATCTATTTATTTATTTAATTTGCATTGACTTGTGAGCCATACTGAGGACTGAATTCCCTTCCTCGACAAAGGCATACAGATGAGGTTGCTGTGTTTTCTTTGTCCCCAGTGTCTAACTCAGTTGGTCAACACTAGGTTGCCACTGATGTTATTTATTTTGGTCCTAAATACCATTTTCCCTTCCTGACCAAAAAATTAATAACAACAACAATAATAATAATCCAATTTGGACAGGCATAAAAACTTTTAGAGATCAGTCGCGCTCTAGTCTTTCTTCAAAGAGTGTTTACCTAAAAATGAATGAATTAAATTCTCCAAATATTTGGTGTTTGAAAATTGCGCATTCGTGACCCATACGTAATGACATACACTAACACTTGGTGTCTGCCAAGCCAGTGTTCCTTGGTTAAATAACAGACCAGAGTTACCTGAGAAGCTTTTAGAAAAGCTTGTCCTGCTCAGATTCCCTTCACAGACATCCTGTAGGCATTCAAGGGAAGGGAAGAAACGTGTTCTGAAGAGAAACACAACCTCCCATGTGCTTTTGACATCACCCCACCAATTCTGAAACTTGTGCAACAAGGAGGAAGGCAAGGTGGCCCTGCACAAAAATGTCATTTTTCAGAGAATGAAACACGGTTCTATCCACTAAAACTGTCCCATGTTGGGGGTTTTTCTTCCTAGCAATGCGCAGATATTGCAGTTCTCTTTGTGCTCCTCAGCAATTAATCACCATGTCAGCTCATCCTTAAAATTCTTCCAGACAGGAAAAACTGTCAACAAAGCTCACAGAAACACCCCTCCCCCGTCCTCATGCACTAATTAAAGTTCTAATGTGTAGAATCAAAAAGAATCACAAAGCAATCCTCCACTAGATTATAATGCATTTCGTTTTCTTTAACTTTATTCTCTCAAAAGTGTTGACTGCTAACCACTTCAAAGAAATGAGGCGAAAGAGGAAATAGGGGATTGTCAAAAATGTTTACCCACCCCATCAGCCAACCCCTTCCACGCCCCTACTTGCTCTGTTCCAGGGTAGGTCTCACTTTGCATTCCCAAATGGCTCACACAATTTACAAGGTAGCTAAGATCAAGTCATGACACATTTGAATAGAATCTTGGGCTGTTATTGACTGCCTCAAAAATACCAAGGATTGGGGCTGGAGAGATGGCTCTGGGTTTAGCATCACTGGCTACACTTGCAGAGAATCTGGGTTTGATTCCCAACGTGGCATTCCACAACCATCTGTAACTCCAGTTCCAGGGGGATCTGATGCCCTTTTCTGGCCCCCACTGGCACCAGGTACACACACAGTACACAGGTATACATACAGTCAAAACAACACTCGTGTATGTAAAAGAAAACAAGAAACACCTACCACTCTGCTGAGTTAGATTATCCTGGATTCTTGCTGGAGCAGTGTGATCTATGAGGTGACGTGTGCAAGATACTGTGACATTTGTCTAAACTTATTACTTTTTTACTCAGTTGTTATTAAATATATTTGAAAAAGACTTTCGAATAGAGGAAACTATAGACTGAATATCTTCTTCATTATATGAAGAAAGAATATATTGAGAGAAAGCAAAGGGCTTCTGATTGACTCCTAACCTAGCAAGGCAGAAACAATTTGTGGCTACAAACATCAATTAAGTATTCTTAAATGCCATCTTGATATAAAAAAAATCTTAGGGGCTGGAGAGATGGCTCAGTGGTGAAGAGCATTGCCTGCTCGTCCAAAGGTCCTGAGTTCAATTCCCAGCAACCACATGGTGGCTCACAACCATCTCTAATGAGGTCTGGTGCCCTCTTCTGGCCTTCAGGCATACACGCAGAAAGAATATTGTGTACATAATAAATAAATAAATATTTTAAAAAAATCTTAAAACTGCTTGTGCACATGCTCACCCACTCACTAGCTTCCTTCCTTCCCTTATTACACACTAAAGGCAACTGGAGTGTCAGTGGTCCCAGGGTCGGCTTTTCTCCTGGAATTAACCTCTAGGAAGAAATTCATTTGTGTTCTTTGCCCAGCCTTGTAGGAGATGCTTTAAAAAAATTAATGAGTGAAATGATGAGAATTATAAATTAGCATTCATATTCTTTCCTCAGGAAATGCGTGTTAATAATATTCCTAGTCAAATTTGCACACTAGTTACTCAATTACTCCAATGCTGAGGTTCTCCTCACTTCCGTTAGACAATGCTACCCACTAGTCCTTATTATCGTCACCAGCACATGCGTTCCTCTTTCCTTACATAGCTTCTGATTCGCTCTGCCACTCTCTCCAGCACTACTTCTCCCTAATTCTTCATGAGTCTCGTATAAGTACGCTTTGGATGGCTGGGGTGATAGCTTGTTCAAAAAAGAGTTCACCTTGCAAGCGTGAACACTAATGTTGGATCCCCAGAACCCATAGAGAAATGCTGGGAACGAAGGTACATGCTTGCAATCCCATTCTTGTGAGGGAAGAGACAGGCAGGTCCCTGGAGGTTGCTGGCTAGCCAGCCTGGCCAATTTGGTGAGCATGAGGCCAATGAGAGACTCAGACGCAAAAGACAAGGTGGATGGTCTCTGAGGAGCAACACCTGAGTTGGCCTGTGGCTTCTGCACACACATATACAAATGTGCACTATTACACACACATACACACACATACCAGATTTTGGAAGAAGCAGAATTACCTTTCTGTGCAGTTGGCAAAATTATACAGTATCATAGGCAAATAGACAGACAGACAGACAAATAGGATAGGTGATACATGCCAACAGTAAAATAGGTGTGAACACAAAACCTTTAGAATGAATTGAAATATAACTCAACTCAATACTATAAGTGTTTTTTATTGTTTGATAGTTTGGTTTTGTCAAGAAATAGAAAAGGCAAGTTGAGAACCTTTCAGAACAGAAATCCAGTCTTGATCTGCCAAGATCTGTCTTGAAATTCAAGGCACGATAATTCTCCCAAATAGCTTCAAGGTGAAATTCTCTCACACACCATACTTTAACAGCCTGAAAATCTGGAGGGCTGGAGGGTGTATCTCAGTAGTGAGTACTGAGGAGGGCTGGAGGGTGTAACACAGTAGTGAGCACTGAAGTGGCAGGCCACAGGCCCTCTGTTTGATCTGCAGCCTGGCAAGAAAAGAAATATAGATCCATTTCATAATTATAGAAGTCTTTACACCACCCTGTGCCAGGCGTCTACCATGGTACAGTCTTCATCCACAAATGAGATTACTAACCTTCCGAGCTATTACATGCATTTTTGCAACTTTAAGCATTGTGTAGTTACTGTTGTAAAACATGCTTAAAATTTTCGAACTGTGATTCCACACTGAGACAAAAAGTTGTCATGTAGGCAGAAATGTGCCCAACAAGCAGCAGGCTGTAGATTTGTTATCAGTGAAGCAACTGTTCATTGTTGGGGAGTGGGGGGGAGGTGGATGTGATTCTCTCCTCACCAAGCAGCAGGGGCAGCTCTGTGAGAAGTAAGGAAGAGCAATGCATTCAAGTAAAAGATACCATTGTAATATTTTACTACTGATACATAAGCAAGATAATTATGCTTTTGAAACCAAGCTATGCAACCCAGGTCAGGAGACTTTCCTGAATTCTCCAGAATGGAGGAAACAGCTTTCAGGCAATAACTGACCGTCACATGCCTGTCACAGGTAGTACAAAACCCCCTTCGGATATGTTTTCATAGCTCAATTGCCGTAAGATAGTATATCTTGACATTGATGATGTCTGAGAAATATATCTATGTATATATATAACATATTTGTATATATATCACATTCTTACTTGATTAATGAAATGATGAATTTTATATCCAATTTAGTTTTATTAGTGTATAGTTGTTTCTCCTTGTGTGTATGATGTGTGAACATGCGTGAGCACACTCACACATGCCCCAGCACGCATGCGGATGTGGTTCTCACCTTTCACTTTGTTGCAGACAGGGTCTCTTGTTAATTCACCACTACATACACCAGTAAGCCTCTGAGGCTTCTCATATCTCTATCTGCCATCTCATCAGAGACTCCAGGCTACAGGCTTGCAGTCTGGAGTCCCTCCTTACCTGGGTTCTGAGACCTGAACTCAGACCCTCACACTTCCGCAGCAAGAAGCTTTTCCCACAGAGCCATTTCCCTAGTTCTTTCTTTTGACATTAATGAGCACGATTTGGTTTCTTCTTCTGGCTGGATTTATTTTTGCTTCAGACTTCATTTAACCCTTTCTTGTCTACACTGAAGGAACTGCGGTCTGAGGTGGAACTGGAGGTATTGGGAGACACAGAAGGACTCAGTCTGTCTTTCACGGCTCTCTGTAACAATGGCATCCTCTTCCCCAACCAGAAGAAATGCTCCCACATGAAAGTTGGGGATACAGTAAGTAGAAACCCAGTAGATCTTCAGAAATACTATTCAGATGGGTCAGACGCTAGCTCAGCTTGCTAAAGCTGGACTCCTTGGGAAATTTTCAATCTTTTCCTACTAACTGCTTTTGGCAAAGCCAGTCTCTGCCAGCCTTGTCCCAAAGTCCTACAGGCTGCTGGGTAGAGGAAGCAGATAACCAGCGTCCTTCTTTTCCAGGCATCCTTCAATGTGACCGTGACCATATCCAATTGCGAGAAGAGGAGCCGAAGCCTTATCATAAAGCCCGTGGGGCTGGGGGACACCCTGGAAATCCTCGTCACCGCAGAATGTGACTGCCACTGCCAGAAGGAAGTAGAAGTGAACAGTTCTAAATGCCACAACGGGAACGGCTCCTTCCAGTGCGGGGTGTGTGCCTGCAACCCCGGCCACATGGGCCCTCACTGTGAGTGCGGCGAGGACACGGTGAGCATGGACTCCTGCAAGGAGGCCCCGGGACAACCCTCGTGCAGCGGAAGAGGTGATTGCTACTGCGGGCAGTGCATCTGCCACTTATCGCCCTACGGGAGCATCTACGGACCTTACTGCCAGTGCGACAACTTCTCCTGCCTGCGACACAAAGGCCTGCTCTGTGGAGGTAGGCTGTGGCTCAGTACTTCTTATCACGGCAGCTGTTGAAGGGGTTTTCACCTTTCGTTCCTCCTTGCATTCCTGGGCTTAGTGGTTGTTCCGTAACTATTTGCCGATGGCTGCAGTGGGCGAATCCTTAGACTTGGCGTAACTGGGTTATCTCTTGCGTTTGCTGCCTGCCTAACGTTCCTTTGGGGTCAGTTGAGCTTATATTTACATTATATTTAAATATTACTGTTTCATAAGGTTAGGTAGACGTTGGAAAGATGGCTTTGTGGTTAAGAGGACAGACTCTTCTTTAGGGGACCTGAATTTGATTACCAGGGCTCTTGTTAAATGGCTTTTAATTATAACTTCATTCCATGGGCTCTGATGCCCTCTTCTGGCCTCCATGAACACCCGCACCCATGTAGCATTCACTGATATATANTATATATGTGTGTGTGTGTGTGTGTGTGTGTGTGTGTGTGTGTGTGTATGTATGTATGTATGTGTGTATGTATGTGTGTATGTATGTATGTATATACATAAATACAGATAATAACAATAAAGTTTTAGGAGTTCTGCAGTTAGCGCATTCAGAGGACCTATGTTCAATTCCTAGCCCCCATGTCAGGTGACTCAGAGCTGCCTCCAGCTCCAGAGGGTCAAATCCCTCTAGCCTCTGCGGGCACCTGTACTTGTGTGCACAGATACATATGTACAAATAAGAAAAGCAAGCAGTTGAAAATGAACCTTTTAAAAAGAGGGGGAAAAAGATGCTACATCAAATACAATTCAAAATTATTCTGATACACGTATTTAATTATAACCTACTCTGGCAGGAGCTGCAGCTATGTTGACACAGTTTTAAATGTGAAGTTTTAACTGGTTCTTGATTAAACTTAGACACCCTGGTTATCCCATGATGTAAGCAGATGTCTCAACAAAACGGAACATCATCTTTACAGAAAACTAAGCAAATTATTTCCAAATCAGTATCAGAAACAGATAAAAGACTAATTTTCTCAGGGCTCAGGAGTTTGACGTGGAAGAATCAGAAGCTGAAGATAATGAGACAAATAAATAAAACAAACAAAAAAACAAAGAAGGAAATGAAAAGAAAGAGATAAAGGAAAGAAAGAAGGAAGGAAGGAAGGACAGAAGGAAAGAAGTAACGAAAGAAGGAGGAAGGAAGAAAGGCTCAAAGAATTCCAAGTGTTTTTGAAAACCACGTGAAAGCATTTACCCTGAAGAAGATACATTTCCCTCTCCTTTTCATTCAAAGTTTCACTTTCTAATTCCAGTGTGTGTGTGTGTGTGTGTGTGTGTACAAACCCACGTCAGTTATTTGTCTGTCTGTCTGTCTATCTATCTATCTATCTTCTATCTATCATCTATCTTCTATTTATCTATCATCTATCAATCATCTATTTATCTATCATCTAACTATCATCTTTCTATCATCTATCTATCTATCTATCTATCTATCTATCTATCTATCTATCTTACTGGATTTTGGCAGGACACAACCTGTAGGTGACAAGAAGCTAGCCAATGTCAAAGCCATCCTCACACCATAGGAAGGATACATTTGGCAGGCACTCATACTGCCTTTTTTTTAAAAAAAAGTAAAATGCGTATTCAAAACACATGAAAATCTTTTTGGGAGCCTCAACTGTAACATAATCTAATCTTATCTAATGGGGATAGTAACCCTCCCAATATTCCAGTACTAAATCCTGCATTTGAAGATCTAAATCAACAGGAATTGCTGGTGCACACTCTACAACACAGTGTCCCCATCCCCATTTCTTTCTTTTTAAAAAATGTGTGCGGAGCATCAGGAATACACTCAACAGAGTTTACTCAACCTATACACTGTATAGTTAGGAAGATCAGACAATAGTGACATCCATCAAGTCAGATGCAGGAATCACAAGAAATTCTCTTTAGAAAACAAGATTTCTTTAGCTGCACTCGGAAACCTCGACCAGTGCCAAGTTCCTTCACACTTGAGTGCCTTCTCCTCTAAGAGGCACAGGAAAGTAAAAACAAGAATTCAAATCCAGCCAGGATTGGCAGGACAGCCTCTGTGTGTCCGGGACTGGGCACAGCACAGGGATGGAGGCTTTCCCTCCCTGTAACCAGATGTTGTCCTCCCAGCCGTGATAGCCCGGAGTCACCAGATATGCCACTCACAAGTTGCATGGATCTCACTTACGCCATCAGTAATCGACTTGACAGCGCGCTGCTTCTCTGAAAAGCTTTTATCATGGCACGCTTTGTCATACAGTGTCTTTCATCCATCTCGGAGCACTCAGAGATAGAAGGCTCCATTGATTCTGTTTACCCTTGCCCAAATTCCATTAGTCTATTTTGATTCTAAGGGAATGGGAGCCATATCAGGCAAATGACATTAGAGAAGAAACTCCTTGTGATTATGCACTGAGAGTTCTTTTTCAGGGGCATTCTGGAATGATCTATCCCTCTGAAAAGAGCATCTAGATCTTGGTTTATTATCTTGCTTATACAAGAGACCAATATAAAGGCAGTGCTGTAGTGGTGAGAGCTGGTACTGCAGAGAGTTTGTTGCCCAAGGACCTCAACTGTCACCTTCAGTGACCTAGATGATAGTCTCGAAAGGCCAGTGGAATAGAGGCTCTCTAAGTTCTGAAAGGCATATTTTATATTTTTGCTGTGGAGGTCTTCCTTGTATGCAGAGGTGTAGTGGGCAGCCTCGGGGCATCTGAAAAAGTACATTTATGCCCCGTGCTGATTTTCAGAATAAATTACAACCCAGAGCTTTTCTCCCTTTCGGAGCTGTTTCCTCTTTCCTGGGGAAGAGGGAGGGAACGATATTGGACACGGAGAATACACGCACATCCCAGGGGCATTCAGAACGCAACTTTGAAAGCTCTGTGGTTTAGCCAGCATATGATGGACCCTTCTATCGTCCATCTCTTAAGGCCCACGAACTCAGTCAGAAATGTAACCAACTACCAGAACCCAGGTTGCAAGAGAAGAGTCAGTCGTCTGTCCCACAGTGAACTCGCCGGCATCTCCTACAAGGGGAAGCATGCAGCATCTATTCATTTTTACTTTGTTTCTAATAAAAGTATAGAACTTTGACAATTGGTTTTGCCTGCAAGTTTTTCCTCCTAGATAGCTTTAGGACCCTTCTTCTGACCAGCCCTTGCGAAGCTCAGTTACGGGGCAGGTACCACTGTAAACACGGGCATAGACTAACTTAGGTAAATGCACATTTTGCTGGAAGAGCAAAACTTTCTGCTACATGTTGCCCGTGTCTGTGCCATATTTTTTTCTGGAGGCTTGTAAATAAATACTATTTGTTTGGAACACCAAATGCTTGGTTTAGCATCCTTGGCAAGCTCTCAGAACTCCATGAAACTTACCTGAAACACACTATCTTCCAGTTTAGACTGGTTCATAAACCGTTCTGTGATCTGATTCAGAACGGGCTCTTGAACGCCACAACCATCTGCACTATCAGCTCTGCCTAGTGAACATACTATGATTGATGGGCATATTTCCACCGCCTCCCGTCATTCTCTGTCTCTGAGTGCAACTCCCTTCTAAATAGCTTTGTCCTCCAGTGTCCCAGGCTCCTCCTCCTGCCATCTGAGTCTGTCCTGGGCATCTGCAGGGGCCATGCTCCCACCGCCCTCCTCCTCTCAGCCTCCCCTGTGAGGAGCATTTCCTCTGTCCACGTTTTTACAGGCTGATCGGCTCCGGAACGTTCCATGCTCTGCCTGCTTGCCTGAGATGACCTGATTCACAACTCCTCACCTGACTCCTTTTCCCTAATGGATCCCAAGCCCCTTCCTCCAGACTCACCTCTCTATTTTCAACTGCCCGCTAAGATAGCCAACAGTCCTCTCTCTCCCAAACTCCACAGAGCCATAGAGACTCACTGTCCAACCCACCCAACGCTACTTTCCTGATCCAGAACCATTCAGGCATTCAACAAGTGATCTGGGCATGCCAGGTATTGGAGTGTGGCAGTGACCAGGAGCCAGCTTCCAAGTCATGGAGCCATGCCACCAGCTAGCTATCCAGCGGTTGATCTAGCAAGGACTCCATCTCTCCTTCTTTGTGCTGTACGATTACCCGTCATGCCCTGCTCTGAACATTCCGGCTTACGTCGCTTGTCCTTTCATCACTGTTCTCAGGAATGATTCCATGGGTCAGGCCTCTGCTTCTTCAAGATATTGCAACTGCCTTTCCTGCCTCTCATTTGACCTCTCTGGGGGGTTAGGGTGCGTCTACACACATACCTGTCTGTTCAGGTCACTGCCTTACAGAAAACCTTGTAACCTTCTGGGAAAATGTTCTTTTGCCATGCAGCTTCTCGTTGTCTCACTTCTGACATTTCATGGACTTTCCCGTCTTCCATTTGCCACACCCATCTGCACCACTGGCGCTGGCCTGTGAAACTGCTATGCTTATTGCACACATCTCCATCACTGGCTAGCATCCTCTCTCTGAAACGCACGCAACTCCCTTCTTCTAACTCTTCTTAGCCTCCAAAATCAGCTCAAGCATCACTTTCTCTCGAAGCCTTCTGCAAGCCCTATTTAGTTTAGAAACTCTCTGGCCCTGCGTTGTAGACTCAGCCTGCTGTATGATCGTTAGCACTGGGAGTAATAGGTCACCAGCCTCCCACGGGAGAGCATAAATTCAGTAACCTTTGTGCTATTGAACTCTGCATCTTTGTTGCCAGATACAGGACTGGAACAATAGTTGACTCTTTGTTTCCACTACCAGCCATGTACAAGAGCTAAAAGTTAGTCTAAAAGTTGGTGAATGAAATTAGGCTTATTGCAGATAAGCCACTGGGAAGAGGGGGGACCCCTCTTAATTGCTTTCCATATTTTCTAGAACCAGAGATATCTATCAGGGATAGGGAGATTCAGTGATGAGCGAGGGATCTCTCTAAGTCCTTTCCAGAGGGAGATGGTTCTGCTATTACCTGGGCTGACTCCATTCTGTACTTGGGAGGTCAGTTACATTGTCACATTTTCTTGTCCAATAAAATCTGAGTACATGGTCAGTTAGAATCTGTTGAATAATGAGTTTTTCAATGCTTAGTATCTACCAATGGGATAGCTAACCAGGGGATATGAAACTAGAACTTTCCATCTGACCACAACCACTGCGGAAGTAGATTTTTTTTATCCCTGTGCTTTCTGAGGATTTTTCAGTTATTCACCTTGAGTGATATAGAACAGTGGTTCTCAGCCTTCCTAATGCAGCCAGCCTTTAATGCAGGTCCTCATGTTGTGGTGATCCCAACCACAAAATTATTCTGTTGCTAATTCATAACTCTAATTTTGCTGTTTTGAATTATAAGTACAAATGTGATATGCAAGGATATCTGATATGCGACCCCTGTGGGGGTTATAATGCACAGGTTGAGAACCATTGACATAGAAGGATGGGTGTTATTTCAGGTCTGTCCTTCATCTACATCCTAAAACTCAACAATGCCCAAGAGTTCCAATGGGTTGTCAGCATGATCTCATTTTGACTAGTTATTTATTCTGTTTGCTGTGATTTTCAGCTAGGAAACAAATTAGTAAATACACATGGCCAACAAAGCACCTATCTACCATCTTTCTGTCTTTCTATCATCCATTTATCCGTCATCCGTCTGCCTATCGATCTGTCTGTCCATCTATCCATCAGTCTATCATCTATTTATCTACCTGTCTATCCATGCATCCATCTGTTGACCAAGGTTTCTGTCCCACCCAGTCCTGCAGTTGTTTAGTCCCAAAGCAATACACAGAATTGTATTTAATTATTTGTAATGTAATTAATTAAATTGTAATTAATTATAAACTGGTTGGCCTAGTAGCTCAGGCTTCTTATTCATTAATTCTTACATCTTACATTAACCCGTTATTCTTGTCTGTGTTAGCCACATGGCTTGGTACCTTTTTAGGCAAGGCAGTCACATCTTGCTTACTCTGTGTCTGGGTGATGACTGCAGCCGATTGAATCTTTCCTCTTCCCAGAATTCTCTTGTTCTCCTTGCCCCACCTCTGCTTCCTCCCAGGTCACCCTGCCTATACTTCCTGCCTGGCTACTGGCCAATCAGTGTTTATTTAAAATACAAGTGAAAGGGTACACAGACCATAGTCCCATAACATCCATCCATGCATGCATCCACCCATCCATCCATCCATCCATCCACACATCTAATGCTTCTGTCTCTCTCTTTGCCTCTTTCTCTGCCCATCCCCTCCAACCTTTCAAGGTATTTAAAGGTAAGGCAAAAAGATATTCCCCATCTTGGGGAATAAGGAGCACAGTGTACATGTGATGTTTCTATTACAGATAATGGGGACTGTGACTGTGGCGAATGTATCTGCCGGGAAGGCTGGACAGGCGAGTACTGCAACTGTACAACCAGCAGGGACTCATGTGCATCTGAGGATGGAGTGCTGTGCAGTGGACGTGGGGACTGCGTCTGTGGCAAGTGTGTCTGCAGGAACCCTGGAGCCTCAGGACCCACCTGTGAACGCTGTCCCACCTGTGGCGACCCTTGTAACTCTAAGCGGTAATGTCTCTACTTTGTTCTCTTCTGTGGCAAGGTTTCCGTGTGTTCGAAGTTTAAATGGCATCTAGTAAACTCAAACCTCTAATTGTCTCAGCTGGGTTTGGTCTCCATCCAGCCTCCATCAAACCTCATTGCCCAAGGGCCACTGTGGTCCTCATCCTGGAAGGTCAGCCTCTCGCCTGTCTCTTTGTCCTGATTATCCAGAACCAAAATCTCTTCCCAGATTGCTCTTTCTATTTACTCTTCCTGCCTGCCAGCCTTGCCTGTCTTTTCTCCTGCCTAGCTATTGACCATTCGGCTCTTTATTAGATCAATTTGGTGTTTTAGCCAAGCAAAGTAATACAGCTCACAGTTAAACAAATGCAACATAGAAGAATGCAACACATCTTTGCATCATTAAACAGATATTCCACAGCATAAACAAATAACACATCTTCAACTAATATTCTATAACAATTACCGAGGTTGTTCCAATTTGGGAATCAGCATCTTGATGTTAGTTTTGAGATGAATCTATTCTTCCTTTTTCTCAGGCATGTGTTCATCTACCTAACATTACATACATGCTGCGTGCCAAAAATAGTGACAAGTCATAGGCATGCAGTTAACTTATGGTTCCTACATTCAAATGTGCTAAGGGCCTAATGGAAAGATGGACTTTATGTTTTGCATGTGTACATGTATGTAGTGGGGGCACATGTTTGCATGTGTATGGTACACATGTGTTGGTGCATGTGTGGTGGTTGAAATTACCTCACACGAGTGAGAAGGAAACACAGAACATGCAACAAACCCGCTTAGGAGTTTATTAGAGGGGGCGTGTACAGGCCAGGGGAAGTCAGTGTGCAGAGAGAGAGAGAGAGAGAGTTGGCACATCCAACTTTCAAAAGCTGCTTAGCACATGCACACAGGGGGTTGACATGTCTATATCATACACAGATGATGAGGCTCATGCATGTGTGCAACAGCTTAGCTGAGTCATACATGGATGATGTAATCCACACTGCGTATGGGTCACACGGGGCTCTTTAACATCCCCGGGGGCCATTAGGCACTTCTCCCTGAGGGCCCGTCTGCACAGACATGGACCCTAGAACCCAGAAGTATCAGCCTTATTGTGGCTGAAATCATTACATTCCACCCTTTTGTTTATTATAAAAATTTAGGGAGTTTGAGGTCTTTAATGGGTGAGAATGGGGGCATCTTAAGGTCTCTCGTGACTGCTTCCTGCTGATTTTGTGGGTGTCAGGGAGTACAGATGCTTGACCACATTCTGGGGTGGCTGATGACTTTTGTGTTTTTGCCAGGCTCTGTGGAACAGGCTGGCTGGCAGCTTGGACCTCACAAGATGCTGGAAAGGCAGAAAATTATGTCTGGAAAAAAATTTTAGATCCCAGTGATTAAGGGAGGAGAGTTCCAAGATGGAAGATAGAGGGTTTTTTTTTTTTTAGGGGGGGAAGAGGGAATTTTCCAGGGGATCCCGAGACCAGGAATAATAAGGGAAGAACTAAATGATACTTATTCTGGGTGATTCTGATCCATTTAAATAGGTCCAATTGGCTCTCTGGAGCTTATGAAAAAAAATGTTTGAAAAGAAATAAATTTTAGACATATTAAATGCTTATAATTACAATGGTATAGTGTTGGAATAGAAGATGGTAGGGAGGAGGAAGGAAAAGTAGGGGGAATTATTGGAAACGGGAATTATTAGACCCCTTAATGTTTTACTTGAAGCAAATCTTAAGGCACTTGTTCTCCTTAGCATCATGGTTTTACCTTAACATCCAGGAGACACTGCTGAGGTCAGTGACGAACCTGTTATGTTAAAGTCTGTTTTGTGAGTTTGGAGCTGTGAATGTCCCCAGACTCATTATTGTTCCTTACCACCCGGGCTTTTGGCAATTCTCATACCTCCGACTCTATGTTTAATAATGGTCCCTGTAATAACGGCTGAGCAGTTAACTGGAAATTTAGGCGTGGCATTGGAGATACAAAGAAGTTGGTAAAGCAGATAGGAGAAAGAGGAAGAGGGAGAGGTATATGGAGTTTTGGGCACAGGAGAGTTGAGTACAGTGATGAGACTTGTTTTTCTTGAACTGGAGCTGATCTTGGTGTCCTCTGGAACTTAAGGGAACAGGGCCCTGTTTGAGTTACCATATACAAGGGGGTATCCTTGACCTGGAAGAGTAAAAGGTTTAAGGTGAGACAGGTGAATCCAATGAGAGTCCCTTGAGCTTGGCAGCTGTGGGAGTTACAAGAATTACTTTAAAGAGGCCCTGCCATTTAAGGGAAAGGGATGAGGGGCATTGGTATGGGGGATAGAATAGTACCTGATCTCCTATTTTAATCGGCAGTGGGAATGAATTGGCACAAGGTTGGGGTAATGGGTACTCAGTAAAATCCCATAATAGGGAGTGAAGATGGGCTAACAGCAGAGTAAGCAGGTGATCAGGAAAGGGAGAGGTTTTGGGTGAGAGGCCAGGGGTTAAAACCTACTGCCCAAACATGATTCAAAGGGCAAGATGGAAGGGGGGCTTTTGGGGGGGCCCTAAGCCTAAGGAGGGCCAGAGGCAAAAGTTTTACCCAGTCAAGATGAAGCTCCTGTGACATCTTAACAAGAACATTTGAAGAGGGACCACTGAAGAGCTAATGAGCCGGAGGTCTTGAACCAGGCAATAGGTTCTGTTAGGTTTTTTTTTTTTTTAACAGCAAGTATAGGGTTGTTTAAGGGAAAAGATTTTATGTGGACTCTGGGGATCTGAACTCTGGTCCTCATACTTGCATGCCAAGCTCCTTATCCACTGAGCCAGTCCCAATGCCTATTTCTTTTTCAGGCAATTAACAAAGATATGTGGGCTGCAGTCACAAGGGGGCTGTAGAGGATGCTGGGGATAGGCAAGATGTCTGGGGCAATCACAGTGAGACACACAAAAGGGGTTGAAGCGTTTCTACAGGGTGCTCCAGGCCCCCACAAAGCCTGCCCAGAAATACTCAAAACACAAAAGCAGCTTCAAGACCAGATGGTGTTCTCACTCCCACACGGTTGCTGACTGACCCAAGCCCTGCCTATAGAGCAACAGTTCTCAACCTGTGGGTCTCGAATCCTGATGGGAGCCACATATCAGACATCCTGCTTGTCAGATATTTACATTAAGATTCAGAACAGAAAAAGTGCAGTTATGAAGTTAACAGTGAAATAATTTTACGGTTGGGTGTCCTCACAAAGGCAATACAGCTTCAGCTGACATCCCATAGGCATGAGCATCAAGTCCTTTGAAGACCACCCATACCCCAGCCATGTGTATGCACACAGAAACTTCTGCAGAATTGTTCTACTGCAAACTGAATCTATTTGTAAAGTTGTTTGTAGGACAGGATACATTCTAGGCTTACATATTACCTTTGTCTATAGGCATCTTACAATCCTTGAATTCTTGGAAATGTACTTTCTAAAAACAGCGATCTTTTACTTAGAAGCCTGAATTAATGAAGAGCCAGGCTATAATCCTAAGCCTTAGAAACACACTACCAAGATTTTTACTTATTCAAAAAGAGCAACATAAAATTGAATTTTAGAATAATCCTATTTGATATATATTAAGAGCACCCATCATTCTTAGAATTCTTGCTGAGATGTGGATCATTTGGGTTAAGAAAGTTAAGATATGGATCATAACTTTGCCTAGATTCTAGTCATATTTATGGATATAAACTCTCCCTTATGTCAAAATATGAAACAAAAACATAGCTAAAACACTGAAGCGTTTTTTCTTAGCCAATCAGGAGCCATCACTATAGAATAGACATCATCAAGGCTGACTCAGGGAGCACTGAGTATGGAGTAGGAGTCAGAACAATTTAGCATTCTCCTAGAAGTCACCCAGCTCTTTCTGAAAGAGGTCAATCTCACCATCGAGAAGAGTAAAGCAGTATGCCCACTGCATGCCTGTTCTCCACCCATATGAGCTGATGAACTCTGTTGTCCCCGCAGGAGCTGCATCGAATGCTACCTGTCTGCAGATGGCCAGGACCAAGAGTGCACGGAAAAGTGCCAAGCCACCGGCGCCACCATCAGCGAGGAAGGTGCTCCTTGTCTTAAATCCATAGCTCTTGGGAGGCAGGAACTGTGGGAGTCAAGGGACTCCCAGAATCTTGACTTCATTTGTACCAGGAGCTAGGTGCTGGGGTTCTCTGTCCCCTTTTGAAGGATAAATGCATTTTCTAAAGAAATAATGGCACAAGAAGCAAGCAATCTAAAGTCATGGCTATTCTCTCAGTCTTCAGTTCTGTTAGGGAGTTCACCCCTGCTTCACAGGGGTGCCTGGTGAATTCTACAAGGCTGTGTTTGCCAAACTAGTAAGAAGGAAATCGGAAGAAATGACTTTTAACTGCCACTGACAGCCTGAAAATTTTCTATATCACAGGTTTTCCTTATTTCAAGATAAGATAAAACCTGCCCTAATGGTTTGCCTGACTGCACTTTACAGATCCTGGAAGTGTTCTGCTCAGGAGCTGGCTAGATTTTGTCTACCCCTCCACTGTCCCTCCTAGTGATTTTACTTCCTCCCAGCCACGGGTATTAAATTACCAATCCTCCCAGTCATGGGTATTACATCACCATCCCCCCATCCCTCTTGACTCATCCTCCGAATTCATGAAGTCTCTCTTCTAACTGCTAAGAGAGCTGGGCTTCTGCTTTCCTGTCATGCTTAATTATTTAAAATGAGGATCTAGTGGCAAAATCTCATCCCAAATATTTAATGCCCCTGCATGTTAGATGGGCAGGAGAAAAGACATTTAAAAAGGGATGTGGGGACTTTGCAACAAAGGAGATGGCCGACTCTTCCTTAAAGGACAGCTAGGACCATCTGGGCTCAGAGCATCTCAAACCGCATTAGATTGGTACACTGGCAGGGCTCTGTGTGTTTTAGAGGTGTGGCTGGGATGCAGCTCAGGCGAAGGAGATCCAATCAGAGGATAATATGGCTTGTAGGATACATATATTGAATAGATGGAGTTAAAATATAGAAATGAATGTATTTCCAAAATAGAATATATAAAGACATATTTTTTAAGCGCTGTGCTTCAAAACTGTAGTGATGCTACAGTTGAGCTACTGGGTGTGGCAAGACCTGATGAGTGCTCACAAATCCCCTCATCTGTGCTTTTCTGGTGACCAAGGATAAGTCTGCCAAATAGCAGCGAATGGAATGAGATGCTGAGTGCTTTGTCTGGCAAAGGCGAGACACATAAAAACACCGAGAAAGAGCAGCGTTTGTGGCATCTCCACATCAGTAACTAGCAGGCATCTCAGAGCATCCTCCAGGCTCACGTCCCAGCAGCGGGGGTATTCACCAGCTGTCTCTGGGAGATGAGTAAAAGTTGCAGAAAAATGCCTGCAAATGACTGGGAGTCGATTCGCCAGCAACACGGGACAGGCAGTGTGCGCTGAAAAGGAAATGAAGCAGCGGCTGGCCAGCCACAGGTGTGAACAGGGTAGCCGCTGTGATTGGCAGAGATGCTCGCATTGGGGAGAAAGGCTAGCTTACGCGGCTTTTAGAACATTTGCGTTCTTTGGGTTTGGCCGACGTCTCCTTCAGAGAGGAGGATATTACTGAAAGCAGCCAGTGGATTATTAAATGTGAGTCGACACGAGATCTGGCCAAGTGTGAGGTTAAAAGACACCTTTTCAATCGCCTTCTTACAAATCGTTTTGAACTTCTAGCCCACTGATGTCGTTGTCACACTGGGTCGTTGTCACACTAGTTTGAACAAACGACCTCCCATCTGCTCATCTAAGGGTCTCTTAGCCCTGCTTTTCCTCTGCTGAGGATGTGGAGTAGACAGACCTACTGTCTAACTCACATGAATTTACCCATTGTGCATCTGTGCCCTGGGTGGGCACATCTAACATTCATTCTGTTTTATTGAAGGAGTCATGCTTCTTAATTTACCCCATTATTCAGACTCTCAGATCCTTGTTACTCAGAGCTTGCTCCACCAGATACTACCTCTGAAAAGTTCACAAAATAAAGCACCCACAGTCATATACATTTTAGAAATGTATTCACAATAAGTCAATGTATTCATATACATTCTGGAAATAGAAAACTAAGGATCCCAGAGCTTTGCAAGTCTTCAAAATTGCTATGTACATAATTAAATATGGGAGTGAGTCTCCAAGAGGACCAGGAGAGGTACTCATGTAAAAGAGATTCCAAATTTATCTCAAATGGAGAACCAGTCCACAACACACACCGTGACCACCTTTGGGAAACCGTTTACTTCCAGAACTGCTAACTGATCCCAGAGCTGATGTCTTAAAACACAGGGTTGTGAGTCAATACAGACATTTATGTTTTCTACGTTCTTTGGATCTGCCTCTCCACCCCCACCACCACTTGTATGTTTTCCTTCCTTCATTAAACATGATTTCCCAGGCTGCCTGAGATCTTATTTTTCCATGTATTATTCAGTGGCAGTAATTCAGGTCTCACAAAGAAGGGGAAAGAGAAAGAAAGAAAGGGCCATTTTCTATGAACAAAAGAAAACCTTAGCAGCTAATTATGCAAATCTTTCATTGTACATCCAATCATACTATTTCAACACCCAAACACTGCAAAATGGGGCCCATTTAGCCTGCAAAAGTCAGGAAAAGGAACGGTGGAGTAATTAAAGCACAAGGGGAGAGTTGTGAATCAAAGGTCAGATCTGCAGTTCCATTAAAACCTCAATAATCGTGGCCAAGCAAAGGAAGCCTCCCAAGGCTTCAATGCGGCCGTTTGAAAGAGAATAGAGAAGAGGGATTAATATTACTGATGTGAAGATGCTAAACCAGCCACATACGTTCAGCCTGAAAGCTTGGTGTCCCATTGAGTTCAAAAGAGGGTGTGAGCTCTCACTGCTGCAGCAAAGACTGAAGAAAGAAAATGCTCCAAAATGCCAAAACACTCCAAGACTTCATGAATCCTAGTTATTGGAGTGAAAGTTAAGCACTGGAGAGGTGAAAGTCGTATAAAGAGGACCAGACTATGACTTGAACGAGGGTACCTGCTATTTACCATCAAACACATGAAATAACACAGGCTGAGTTGACGAAAGCTTCCCAAATCTCCTCATCCAAGACATCTTATTAGAATGTTTATTCTAATAAGTCTAATAACCACCTAATGCCCGAGTCCTATGCATATCACAGTCTCTCCCATTAGAACAACCAAGCTGGGTTCCCAGACCCAGGTGAATCAGATTGTTATATGCATATGGGAATGATCTAACATGAAGAATTTGCATAAAATTTCTTAATATGGATATGTACATAAAGAGATGCTTCTAATGAGTTCAAAACCAGTGTAGGCCATGTAAATCTATTGTACAAAATCTCATTTAGAATGGTGAATTTCTGATTTACTGGCCCCTGCTGTCATGAATGATAAAAGGTTTATCAGTCACAGGACCTATCAGGGGTTTCTCTTAAATTTAAATGCAAAGACAAACAATGACAACTTAATATTTCTATATTTTATGGCTAGCATTTCTGCACCCTAAATAGCCCTAAATAGGCTCTTTATTTTTTCTTGTAAGAATGCACATGCACGCACACGCGCACACACACATACACACAAATTCTATCAACACCTTTTAGAAACTTAAGCTGCTGGGTGGTGGTATCACAGACCTTTAGTCCTAGCACTTGGGAGGCAGAGGCAGGTGGATCTCTGAGTTCAAGGCCAGCCTGGTCTACAGAGCAAGTTCCAGGACAGCCAAGGCTAAACAGAGAAAACCTGTTTTGGAAAAAGAAAAAATTTTAAGCTAATAGGGGAAAAATATCACACTCTAGAAAGAGTCGGCCCAAGATTACCTGGGGTAGTTTGATTTTCATAGTCTGTCTTTATACACTATTGTTGGAGCATATGTCTTAGAAGTTTAGATTCAGAGCAAATGTTATTTTAATTATGGGTTTCTGAAAAATTATGGGTTTCTGAAAATCAAGAATTTCCAAATTAGAAGAATAAGAATTGTAAAACTAATCTGTTTGCTTTGATTCAGAAATACTAGAGGAATCTGGCAGAGTAGCTGGGCCATCAGATTTTTTGATGTGTGAACTAAGAGTTTTACATTTTTATCACCATAAATAAAATTTTATTACTAATTATCATGAAATTCACATTCTAACTCTTAAGCTTCATATGGGAAAACATTCAGTTTGGGAAACCACTTGAGGAAGATCTCGCTTTCTTCTTGGGGAAGAAGGCATACTGTGTGTCGGAGAACCTGGGTTCCTTTTCATCTGAAGCTCCCCTTTATCCTGCGGGTCTCTGAGATACAGAACCCCTCGGTCTCAGCTTCTGATATTAATTTCTTCTCACCATGTGACAAATGTGATTTCTTCTACACCATGAAGAAGCCCTCTCTGCTAGTATTGGTGTCCATTGGCGCTGAGCAGAGTGTCACCTAGCCAACCTCCCCGATGCTCTGAGCAGAGAGGAACACACTGCCCCCCCCACTACCATCATCATGGCCGTTCTATCCCCCAGGCAGTGGTGGGCACCTGCCCTGTGCTGCTTTCGCTCGATTGAAGTCTGCCTCCATCAGAGGGAATTCTGATGGTCAGTCCTGATTGACCACATCTGCTATGCTTCTCAGTTCCCATCTGACAGAACTGAAAACCCTAATCTGCATACTGAAAAACTCAATACTGTTTTGCTTTAAAAATGATCTTTTTTGAAATCTCATTTACCCTAATGAACGACTCTTTCACCTGCAGATTTTTCAAAGGATGCTTCTGTTTCCTGCTCTCTACAAGGAGAAAATGAATGTCTTATTACATTCCTAATAACCACAGACAATGAGGGGAAAGCCATCATCCACAGCATCAATGAGAAAGGTGGGTAGCTTGGGTTCCATCGTCAAGGTCAAGTGATACTACCTTTGGAGGCCCCCAGACAGTCACTTCAGGTGGCTTGCCAGGAAAAGACATTTCAAAGTTTGGGGTGAAGTGCTTCTCCCAAGGTTGAAAGATCCTTCATTAAAACCTTTGTTGTGTTCCTGCGTCTTTTATGAAGATGGGGTAATGTGATAACTTACATTGTCCCAAGCATCACCTCCTTGACAGAGTTGCTGGCCCTGAGGAGAGCTGGACCAAGAAAACAAAAGACAAACTGGTTTGCTTTTCTGAAAAAACTAGCAGGAAGGAGTAGCAGATTCTAAAACCAAGTTTAAGCAGTGGTTCAAAAACTGTTTCGTTGTGCATTCGCCACTTGAGATTGTGGGATCTTCTTGCCTCTCCAAGCCTCTATTTCCTCATCTGTAAATTGGGAAAAAAATAGTGGCACCATCTTTGAAAAGATAACTCAAGGAATAAATGGAACAATGAATGTAATGTATGTGCCAAAAGAGGCTTCTCAGCAATGGTTCATTAAAAGAGACTGTTGGACCAGGAAAGACACAGGCAACAAATCAGGTTATGGCTATAGATGTCGAAGTGTCAGGACAGCAGGCATACACCTCTAATGGAGAATAAGGCAGGTACGCCTCTAATGCCAGTATTTAGGAGAATGAGGCAGGAGGTTTGCTTTGAGTTTGAGACAGCCTCTACTGAGTGATGTCAGACCAGGGCAGCCAAGAGCCCATTGTTTCTGTACTTTTGTATTTTCAATCATTGTCAACAAGTGGAATCAGTTTCGAATGCACCCCTAGAAATTTCATCTCCAGCTAAGGGAAAAGACGAGAGGAATGCATGTGTTATCACTGTCCCTGTGTTTATGGGGCCCCTACTAATACCCATGTTACTCCTCGTGTTTCTTATGTGCTGACTCACTATCTTCAACAGCCCTATAAAGGGGGCACTAGTGTTATTTTTGTCCTACAGGTGAGGAAACTGAGGCATGGAAACAAGGGTACTGCTTGGTCTTGCAGTAATTACTCCCAGAACTCCTTGCTTGGGGAACTCTGACAGCCGGGCTTATCGCCCAGGCTCTTAACCACTGTGCTACACTGCCTCCCACTGGCTGCTGCACAACTGTTATAAATACATGACCCTAAACGACGTTGTTAGCATTGTCCAATAGGATGGTCAGGCAAGCTCTGGATGAAACGTAATGTTTTCTAGAAGCCGCATTAAAAAGTCAAAAAGATAAAGGTGAAGTTAGTTTTCTTTACCTTTGAGTCGAAAATATTCTCATTTCAACATGGAAATGAACATAAAAATCATTTAGATTTTACATGTTTCATACTTAGACTGTAGGATAACCGTTTAGTATTTGTAGTACAACCTGCTTCAGATGTCACATTGCCAGTACCTGATAGCTACATATGGTATAGCTACCAGCTTAGCCAGAGCTAAGAATTAGGTGGTCAAGACCTCAGCGTTAGGTACAGCTGTGACCAAACTTGACAGGCGGTATTACACACAGGGACCTCAGCATTAGGTACAGCTGTGACCCAACTCGACAAGAGGTATTACACACGGGAGCAGAGCTACCCCTCTCCTCCTGCCTACTTAGCGCTCTTCAGTCTGAGCCCCAGAGGAATATCATGGAGCGCATGGGAGGCAGAGGCCTGTGCTGTGAAAACCTGCCTCGGAACATGGGTGGAAATCTTTTCTTGAGAAATTCACAGTAGACTAGGACCTTAGGTTCTTAAAACGATTCTCTCTCCCAAGCCACACCTTCTCCTCATTGACTCCCTACTTGAGCATCCTCCTGATTCTCTCTCCAGCTGCAGGTCCTCACAAACTGTGTCCTGCTGTGAGCAGGAGCAATGTGAACATTGCTTAGCCAAAGATATGGCTGGGTCCGTATATTTTCCCAGGGACTCAGCCATGTTTCATTTGCTGGCTACAGTACCTCCATTAGCCCTTGGTACTATCGTAAGCAGGCCATTCAATTCTGCTTGTTTCTTCGCAATGTACCTCCATGGTTTTCCACCCAGAAAAAGTATATGAGAGTAGGCATCATGCCGCTAGGGGGTTATTCAGATTCGGGTCTGAAAACCCACTTGATCCGTCCTCGGTGTTCAACTCTCCATTATTAACTATTTAAGAGTGACGTTTTGGAAGCTAGAAGAAGTGGGGTTCATTTCTCCCCCACAGACTGTGGGGTGTGGCCTCACTTCCTGTGGTGGGATGCGGATATTTAATGATCATTTGATGTGGACTTTCTTCCCAGGAAAGCAAAAGAAGGGCTTAATTATAATGTTCCATTAAGAGATTTATCATCTTGCTGGCACATTGCAAGGGTGATCAGTCATCTTCCTGGCCATGGAGGAAGGTGCACTCTAACTGCAAAACTACATTATACCATCCATCGAGCCGAAATAAAATTTCATAAAATCTTCAAGTTGAGAATATCTGATTCCCTACATTTCCCTGCTCATGAGAGTGACTTAGATACGATTAGTAATATATATCCTGTGGTATTACCCAAGACCCACTGAAACAATATTTTGGGGAGGGGCCTAGGAGGCTGTGGTTTTGATAAGCAAGACTACCTCAACATGTCATCAGGGCAATCGAGGGAGCGCTGTGCTTTAATTCACAGATAAGGTCAAGGGACTCAAGGATTGAATCCAAACAGCTACTGTACATCAGATGAGAATTGAACCCACCCTCTTCTAGTCTAGGAAATCAGCATCACACAAAACAGAAAGCTATGATTATCTCCTGTCTTTACAGGGGTAAGGGGCAAGGATCCCACAGTAAAGGGGAATCTTTTCTGTTCTGGAGGTGGAGCCTGAACCTTTGCACATGCTAAGCAAGTGTTCCACACTCCCAGTCCTCTGTTTGTGAGACAAGGTCTCACTGTGGAGCTCAAGCTGGTCTTCAACATGTTCTGTATCTGCCTGCTGTGTTCTGGGATTGCAGGCATGAGCAACCGGGCAGGACTAATAATTTTTATTATTAAATAATAAAATAATTAGACTGTTCATGATTCAATGAACTCCTTGACAAGACTGTCGCTCTGGTGTATAAAAGTTCTAAAGTCAACCGTCCAATTGAGTCACCTCTCCGTATCTGCAGGAGATTGGGTCCAGAGCCTCCTGGGCCAAGGAAACTAAAACCTATGAATACTGAAGGCCTTATACTGGCATAGAATTTACATGGCTTCCCACATACCTGGAATCATTTCTAGGTTTCTTGCAAAATATGATGCAGAGTTTGAGATGTAAGTTGGTAGAGTGCTTGCCTTGCACAAATGAAGCTCTGGGTTCAATCCCCAGCACTGTATAAAACTAGGCATAGTATGGCACATCTGTAATCCCATACTAGGGAGAAAAAGGCAGGAGGTTCAGGTGTTCAAGGTCATTTTTGGCTGTAGAGTTTGAGGCTAGCCTGTGATGCAAGAGATGTTAAATAGAAGAAAGGAAGAAAGGAGGGAGGGAGAGGAACAAAATAGGAAGAAAAGAAAGAAAGAAGGAAGGAAGGAAGGAAGGAAGGAAGGAAGGAAGGAAGGAAGGAAGGAAGGAAAAGGGGAGAGGTAGAGAGGGAAGAAAGAAGGAAAAAAAGAAAAAACCAAGATTGAAAGCCAGTGCAATGTGTCTGCTATCGAATATATATTACACTTACTATTTAGAGAGCAACAGCAAGGGGAAAGACAGGGCGTGCCCGATAAAGACCTATTTTCAATCCATAGTTTGTTGAATCTGTGCATGCAAAACCAAGGATAGGGAAGGCTGGTTATAAATTCATTTTTGAATTGTTGTGAAACTTTTATTCCACTGAGACTAAATACAAAGCTCTCTTTAAAACAAGTAGCTCAGTTTTAGAAGAAAAAAATTCAACAGAACAAGAAGATATCACTATTTTCCCTCTCCTGTATAAAATACGTGACTTGAAAACCCAGTGAGAAAGGTCTTTCCATTCCGTGAGATGGGGGTGTAGCTTAGAGAGAGAAGAATCGTACAATATGTTCAGTGCAAAACACTCATTGTCACAGCTTCTAAAGATTATTCCATCTGCTCCACAGACTGCCCCAAACCTCCAAACATCCCCATGATCATGCTGGGAGTGTCGCTGGCTATCCTGCTCATCGGAGTCGTCCTACTGTGCATCTGGAAGTTGCTGGTGTCATTGCACGACCGGAAGGAAGTCGCTAAGTTCGAAGCAGAACGATCAAAGGCCAAGTGGCAAACGGTATGTGAACTCGGGGGACCTGAAAATGATGGGGGACTCAGCCATGCCCTGTAGAAAAGAAGAGGTCAGTTGTCCATGACCACGCTCTATGTAGCCCCAACAGCTTTCATTTCTCTCTTGCTTAGTGAGCAGAAGAGCCCATTGTCTGGTTCCGGGTTGTCCTCACGACATCCGGTGTCTCAGTGTGGTGGGCTTGTAACACCTGGGGAGGCTCATGAATCTCCTGCTACGGTGGCTTAGGGCTGTCGTGGAGGCAACCTCATTAAATGGAGCCTAGGTTCTATAGCTAAACTTTTCTGCAACTTGATTATATGCCGGCTAATGGGATAATGTTAACGGAGACTGTGACAGTTCATGCCAGTTTCCATGGAAATACTTGTTGCTGATATGATGGGCGACAAAGCAACACTGACAAGCCTTTTTAAACACCAAGCAGTTTTTTCCCAAATAACATAAAATTTAAGTAGCTACATGAAATAAACTTCTAAATCTATGTATTCAATGATATAATTTAAATGTCCTCTCAGTAGGCAAACAGAAAACAGGACTACAATTTTCGGTGTTGCTTTTCCACAGGAAGAGATAATTACATTTCTAGAGACCCCTGGAAACAATTTCATGGTTTTAATTTCATCTCTCAATCTCTAATGGTGTGTCTAGCTATCTAATAGCAATTATCTTACATCACTGATTCCAACAACAGCGAACTCGCTGGAGAAAACACAGGCAAACACAATGTGCCTTTGGGTTCATCTGCCTAAATAAATTGATGGCAACACGATTTCCCCTATATGGCTCTCCTCAGTTCTGAAAGAAAATAGAATTTTCCATTTTTGATAATGAACATTTATAATGGGCGGGATGATTTCAAACTAATCATAATGTACATCTCAGGGGAAAAGCTAATAAAATTTAATCTACCTTATCTTTTGAGTAAAAATGCTTTAGTTATAATGAACAAATGTGATCAATGGACCCGGTCTGAGTCCTGACTTGGAAGGGTCCGGATGTAAGATTTTATTTTTAAGACGACTGAGGAAAGTTTGATGTACTCTGGATACTAGAATGATAGCAGGGATGTATGTTTGATTTGATCAGATTTCACAAAGGCCTGGTGACTTCCTGAGTGCACAGTCTGTGGTTTTTAGTGAGGAAACTGGTGTGTAGGAGTGAGGAGAAATGAGGACAGGTGTCGTACTTAAAAGAATTCAGCCAAAAGTTCAGGTCTCCCCAAAGTCTTGGTACAGGTAGAGTTGAGCCCCAATCATGAATTTGTTCTAAGAACAGCCTGCAGTTGAAGCGTCTGGAAATAATGAGGTGGGTATTCTGATTCTGCCAGCAAGCCCTTGGCTGTTTTGTGATGCGTGTCTACTAACCAGCATATTTGAATGCTCTCCGATGCGGGCGTGAGTACCAACAAATGATTAATATCTTTAGAATAACGTTTTAATTAACAGTTAATTTCCCCCAAAACATGAATTGTTCTCCCTCAGGAAGCTAAACATGACTGAAATTCAAATGCCTAAATTTAGCTGTTTCTTCGTCTAAAATGGGACAAAACCACATATTAGACAGATAAAAAGCATAAATGGAAAATATTATTTCCCCGTTAAATTGAGTTTCTTTGAATAACAAATGTTCGATGTTCCCGACTAGATGATGACCAGGTAATAATTATTCATTTACATGCAAAAGAGGTTCGATTCAATATTCAGCCCTAATTTCACTAACAACACATCCTCCTCCTGGGACAAATGTATGCTTGGCACATACACTTAAAGGTCTTCAGTTTAATTCAGTTTTTAATCTAAAACCTATTTCTTCTCAAGGGGTGAACTTAACTAAGTCTTAAAAAGCAGGACAGAAAAAAACAGTGCGGTCACCTGACCCATCGAGCTCCACAGACTCTTAAGGGGACAGAGTTGAAGACACATCTTGGCTCTCGCCCCCTGAAACATTTTGTCAGGACTATAAAGAAGGGTTATCTTTTATTACATTTGAAAAAAAAACCTAGCATTTTTATTCTGAAAATACAAATGGAAGACATTTAAATTAATCTTTTAATCTTTGATTAGACAGTATTTCCCCTGGATAACAAGTGGACTTATGACAGACAAAAAAAAAAGTTTCGCCTGCCATTTCTTGCAGCCATGGATTGACTTTGTTCTGTCCTAAGCAAATCGGGTCTGCAGGTCGCAGTTAGGCAGTCACTAAGGAAGCTGTGAGCCATGATGGAGCCTTCTTGTTGCCGCTTTTGCTCAAGCCTCAGAAATGTGCCCCTGGCTGCGCAGAATCCAGGCTTAGGCCAGGGCCTCGACGTTCTGGAGAAACTCGGCCTGGACGCCTTACACACTTAGAACCAGCCTTGTCTAAACATGGACGCTTCCCCACCATAGAGCAGGCGTTAAGCCTGAGTCTCAACTAGACATCCCACAAAGGGAGGTCAATAATAAATATGGTACTGGCCATTACTGTATCTGCTGACAAAACCCAACCCTAGCATGCTCTCCTGAGCTCTGATCACTGTCTGAGGTCAGTACACACCTCCTTCCCCATTCAGCAGTACTGTGAACCTTTTCTTCTCTGGGTTCTGTATCTCCCTTACCTTCCTACTAGGGTGAAATCTTAGTCCATTGACCCTACACAAGGGACCCCCGAACTATCCCAGGCTTAAATAAATGAAATAGTTTAAAAAGAAACAAAAACTTCACAAAAGTGAATGGTTAACTATCTACAAAATGACATTGCGTCATCCCCTTTAGAGTACTTTAAAATCTATTTTGTGGGGTTACGGAGAGCCTCAGTAGGTAAAGCTTGCAAGAAAGAAGACCTGAGTTCATATCCCCAACGCCCTTGTAAAAGGCAGACCCTCAACTCAAATCTGCAACCCTAGTGCTGGAGGACTTGGAAACAGGCAAAATCCTAGGGCTTACTGGCCAGTCAGTCTAGCCAAAATGGTGAGCTCCACAACACTGAGAGACTGTCTCAAAGCGGGGGCGGGAAAGAAGACGACACCCAGCACTGACCTCTTGCTGCTTATACACATGCCACACATAAGCAAGCATACCTGCACACACATGTTTAGCACGTGCATGTGCACATATTCACAATTCTACTTCATGAGGGAAGTAGGTACATTTTAGTATGATTGACAGCTATGGGGTGGGGCCTACAAACAAAGATCTAAGCAGGCCCAGATCACAGCCAATTTATTTTTCCTATTCCCTAACCTCCCCATCTCTCTTCCGTCCAGGCTTCAGCCTGCATCCCCACCCGCAGCTCATGCTATCCAATTTTGTCTCTTCAATTGACTACTTTGCCAACTAATTTCTAGGCCTTAAACTTCATAAAACGTCTTCTGAGCCGGGCGATGGTGGCGCACGCCTTTAATCCCAGCATTCGGGAGGGAGAGGCAGGCGGATCTCTGTGAGTTCGAGACCAGCCTGGTCTATAAGAGCTAGTTCCAGGACAGGCTCCAAAGCTACAGAGAAACCCTGTCTCGAAAAACCAAAAAAAAAAAAAAAAAAAAGTCTTCTGAATGCTATTGCAAAAGAGTCTCTATACCCACCTGAGACCATACAAGTTTCTCTGAATCTTTAAGAGCTCTTAATTCTTGTGGCAGCTGGATTAACTAGCCAGGCAGACTTCAGGAATAGAGACAGGACAGTAACCTGGCTTTTACCCGCCATGGACTCTAGCCAAGGAACTACCTCTACTTACCCTCAATACAGAGATGGCATCTGACTCACTGAAGTCATATGACCAAAGGCAACATGGCACTTTCTCAAAGGTTGGGACACTGGCTCTCAGTAGGACAGAAGCAGCTTCTGAGTGGGATGGTTCCCACTCAGAGGAGACATGACCATGACTCCAAGTGCAAGGCAGGTAAATTCAGGAGATGTATCTGTTTCCCTGTTCTTCAGAGAGCAAATACGATTTTGCTTTGTTAAGTAGTAGATAAAATTCCTTCCCCCAGGGAGTTGTAAGCTATATATACTTTCTTCCTAAAGTTTCTTGATAAACCAGGCACAGTTTATTCTACAGGACCACTGAGTGTACTGGGCTTCTTCACAGAGTATAGAAGGGGGTGACTATGAGTGTGTTGGTGTTCCTTACACAAACAGCCCTGGAGATTGCTAGCCTGCCAGTCTATCCAAATCGGTGAGCTCCGGGCTAAGCGAGAGACTCTGTTTCAAAACATAAGGCAGAGGGCCAGGAAGAATGGCTTTGAGGGTAATGGAGCTTGTGACCAAGCCTGCTGTACTCAGTTTGATCTCAGGATCTACATAATGGAAGGTGAGAAATGGCTTCCAGGTACCCTCTGACCTCCACAGGTATCCTCTGACCTCCACAGGTACCCTCTGACCTCCACAGGTACCCTCTGACCTCCACAAGTACCCTCTGACCTCCACAGGCATACTGGCATATGAATGCTCCTTGTCTAAGTAATTAAGTACAATAAAATTAAAAATAATAATTTTAGAAGTATACATAAGCATGTGCCATATCAAAAAACGAAATAAAGATGAATAAAATTAAAGTTTATCAAAAATTATTCAAATAACTTCCAAAATTGAGCTTGACAATTTGAACTATAATGTAAACATTTGAAGATATTCAAGTGGTATAATAACAAAATGTATGGTTTTTTTTAACCCTTTTCCCCCTGTCCTTTAGGGAACCAATCCGCTGTACAGAGGCTCCACCAGTACTTTTAAGAACGTGACCTACAAACACAGGGAAAAACACAAGCCTGGCTTCTCCATAGATGGATAAACAGACCTCCTTCGACCAGGGAAAGTCAACCTCACTGATGTTAAAGGTTAATGCACTGTTTGATTTGCCTTTCTTTGTTGCTTCCAAAGCAGGTTGACTTAAGATAATACTAGGTCATTTGGAGATCAGGCATTCTCAGCATGAAGGTGAGACACTGTTGGCAGGTTCCAAATAATCAAGAGAAGAATATCCTAAGTGAAGAGGTGAATTCAAGATCGCTTGAGGAATATGAACGCTGTTGCACTGATGCCTCAAAAAAAAAAAAAAAAAAACATCAAAATGGTTCATGGGGACTTGATTTGCATTTGAAAAATGTTCAGAATTATAATCTCATTTGCTTCCTGAATCCAGCTACCTAAAACCTTCGTCTCCGCAAAGTCACCGAGTCCTTATGGTTCTATTCTGTACCCACACTGGCTGCTTTTTCTAACCATGCAGAAAAATCTCCCATTTCCTGGAGGATTTTTTTTTTTGGTTTGGTTTTTTAGTTTTGGGTTTGGGTTTTTTGAGACAGGGTCTCTCTACAAAGTCCTGGCTGTTCTGGAATTGACCAGGCTGACCTTGAACTCACTAAGATCTGCCTGCCTCTGCCTCGTGAGTACTGGGATGAAAGGTGTGTACCACATCATGCTAGGCGATTTTTTTTTTAAGTGTGAGAAATGAGATTCTGGTTTCTCATCCACAGAAAGAATACAGTTCTTCCAGTAATATCCCAAGTGAAAGTTTGAAAACTAAATGTTAGTAATTGCCTTAGATTTGTTCACTTACAAGTTATTTACACAAACAAGTGTTTTGTTTCACAGATGAGGAAGGAGTAATTTATAAATTATGTTGCTAGTAAGACTGAAGATCAGGGTCTAATATGCTCAGTTTCCCTCTTGTCCCCAAGTCCCCCCCCCATATTTCTTAATTATTTCACAGTCTTCAAAACGCCACCTTTGTCATATGAAAATGTCCATTTAAAAATAATTCTAAGTTGTTAGCTTATCAGAAAAAAATTTCAGGACTATAAAAGGAACCTTGGGTAATAGAATAAAAGGTCACATGACTTTACATCCAGCACATCCCTCATGGAGTCTGGGCTTCCTGAAGGACATCGCCATCCCGTCCACACCACCCAGCATTCACAGCCCAGCTTCACGGGCTGAATGTGTCACCCAGAGGCTCTAAAGAGTAAAAAACCACTTGCAAAATCTACACCGGCAGTCAGCAATCCAGTAGCAGACTGGAGAGGAAGTCGCTGGAGACTTTTCCTTTCTTCTGGTTACTGCTGCATTGCAAAGCTCTTTGCTCTGGCTGGATCTACACAGAGAAGCTGAGAGCGTCGGCGGGCGGAAGAGCCAGGGACAGACTCTTCATCTTCTAACTCCAAGCCTTTGCTCTCCCCATTGCCTGAGACTCTTTTGTCAGTAAGACGATAGAAGGCTTGCGTTAGTTATGGCATAACTATCTTAGTTTGAGAGTGTACTGACACGAAACAAATAGAAATTAGGCCCCTGGAATGCGGGCCAGTTGCTCGATTTTTGCGCAGTGTGGATAGTCACGTGACTGGATAGTCACGTGAAACCACTCACTAGGTGAGCAGCTTCTTCAGAGTGGCGGCTTCCTGGTCATCCACTGGATTGTCAACTTAGTCTCAAAGTTCCTTCACTCCTTCCCGATATGTCTGTGCATGTTTTGATTGTCTGGAGTCTTTCTTTTCTGGATTTTTATATAACTCAGGTAAATCAGTCAGTCAGAGAGTACACAGCTAAACCTAAAAGAAAAAGCTGAATGAATCTCCTTGGATCCCTGAATGACCCAATAATATGGCACTCCCAATAATAACGTCAGCACTGCCCCCATTACACGGGACTGTGTGTGCTATTTTTGCGTTACTGCTGAAATGAGATTTTAAAACACAGAGGTTTCTTTCACGTGTGTATTAGGAAGAATTTGTTCTTTCCCTAAATACAGTTTTGACCCGAGGCAGGACCTTGAAAAGGCCAAAACATTGACAGTAGTGCTTCTGTTCACTGAAGAGTTATGTTACATGAAGATGAGATGGTTGTTTTTTTTTTAAGTGGTTTTATTGTATTTTGCATTGGCATAAATAAACATAATTTAAACAGTGAACCTTGGTTGGATGAGAATGCCTTTTATTTACTTCATATGAAACCCTCTTCTTACATCTCTGGATCTTTCTGTGACTTACTCTAACATACATTGCTGATTTCAGTCAAGGGCCAAGGAGAAGAACAGAATATTTTACCACATTGGGCAAAATCAAGTTCTTAAGGATTGGTCTTATGGGCTCAAATATTTCCCTCAAGTACCGTCCCAAGGAACCATGTTAACCCCTAGAATCTTAGAGTGTGACCATACAAGTACAGATCTAATCGTTAAAGAGACAACTAAGTTTTAGTGGGGTTATAGTGAGGGGCTCTAATCCAACACGATCAATGTCCCTTATAAGAGGGGAGAGGACAAAGATGTACACAGAAACACTGACACAGGAGAGCACTGTCACCCACAAACCACGGAGGCTTGATGTTTACTCAGGGTGCTTTGTATGTACCTAGAAATGATACCTATGAATCAAATAGCAGCCCCATCTTCAGGTTTTTGAGGAATACCCATACTGATTTCTATTTTGCTCTACAAACGTACGCTCCCATCAACATTTGCTCCCTTTCTCCCAAATCCACACCAGCATTTGCTGCTATTTTTTCTTTACAATAACCATTGGTGACTATGGCAAGATAAAATCTTGGGATAGTCTTAATTTGCATTTCCCTGGTACCTAAAAGATATTGAAATTTTTAATCTATTTATTGGTAATTTATATCAGTTTTAGAAGTATCTGTTCATTTCATTAGATCATTTATTGGTTTAATTGATTAGGGTGGTTGTGGTGTGTGTGTGCATGCATGTATATGTGTGTGTACACATGTGTATGTATGCGTGCATTTTGTGTGTGTGTGTGTGTGTGTGTGTGTGTGAAGATCAGAGGTCTACACTGTGTATCCTCTTCAGTTAGTCTTAATCTTACTTTTTGAGACAGAATCCCTGACTGAACCTGGAATTTGCCAGTTTAGCTGGACTGGCTGGCCACAAAGCTCCTGAGATTCTTCTGCCACACTCTATCCCTGTGCCCCCACCCAGTCTGCTCTGTCTATATAATATTGCTTGCATGCATATATTTTCAGGGCTGACCATTTGGTGTGGGATATTAAAATGATACGCTCTTCCCTGAGGAAGGCTATTTCTCCCACTCCAGAATTCCTTAGCTGCCTACAGTTCTTTGTCTAGAACTACAGGTTTGAGGCCACACGAGCTTTTCCCCATCCACGTTAACATGTCTGTTGGTGTCATCCTTGTTGTTGCTAAGGAAAACATGTTGAGACTTTATAGATGTAGCTTCTAGACGAATCTGAGGTTGTGAGCCACAATCTCACAGCAAATTCTCTGTTCCTCTGGCTCTTACGATCTTTCTTCCTCCTCTTCCGCAATGATTCCCGGGACTCAGGTGCTCAGAGGCTGGAGTAATCCTAGCACTGACTGCCACAGTCCTCTTGGGAGTAAACCCACCTGCAGCAGTTCAGAGTGGCCTTGCCGCTTGTTGTCTTAGTGGACCTCATAACACCACAAGCCAATGCCGGAGAGTTAGCACCCAAAGGAAGCAAGCAGATACCCTAGAAGTGGAGATGCGCAGGAGTCATAAGGCACATTGGAGCTGAGCCACCAGCAGGAGTTTCTGGGAACGAGTTCACCAGCATCCTACAGCAGCATTGTGTGCTCCCATTGGGTATCTCTTTCCCCTGTCCATGCTTCTCTTTTTCCCTGGAATAACGCCTCCACTGGAGCATTAGTGCAGAACTTTGCTTGCTTCGGGCCCTTGCTTTACAGAGAGGCAGCACTGGGAGCTATGCCGAACATAAGAACATAAAGCCCTATCATGCTGTGTGTGGAGGCACAGCTCAAACTTTTGATCAGGGACCCGTGGTAAGAAGACCGTGAGCGAGTGCAAGGGCCCCAGGAGTCAACACTGTCATACTTAGAAAGAACAAGGTGAACTGTTAAAGGACATAAAGGGGAGCAACTATGTACTAAAAATGGAACCAACTTACTTGACTGGACTGTTGAAATGAAAACATTGGTTTTTTTTTTTTTTTTTTTGGACATGGAACTTGAAGTTTCTAAGTTTTGCAATTCTTCCCAGTGCTGTTGCTCAGTGATCAATCTCGCTCACAGGAACACAGTTCAGATCAGTTGCCAGATAAGTTCCTAGAGAAGAGCCCACTTAAATTTAAGCACAATGCTGACCACAAGGTGACCTGATTCCTACCCACTATTGCACTTAGTAATTGGCTACCAAAGATGATAATGCAGCCTCAAAAAAAGGCTAAATGATTTCTGGAATTTACTTTTATAGAAGAAGCTATTGTGGTTTATTAGAGTTTCATCATGGTTTTTTGTTTTGGGGTATTTTTTTTGTGAAGGTGTTTGGTTGGTTTTCGTTTTTTAATTTTTCGAGACAGGGTTTCTTTGTAGCTTTGGAGCCTGTCCTGGAACTAACTAGCTCTTGTAGACCAGGCTGGCCTTGAACTCACAGAGATCTGCTTCCCAAGTGTTGGGGTTAAAGGTGAGCACCACCACCCGGCTTCATCATTGTTTTAATGCTGGGGTGGGTAACAGTCATGGCAACTTTCAGAGGTCATTTTGTTATAAAGGACCTAGGTAATAAGGAGATCAGACTTCCAAAAGAAGAATGCAATGCTAGGCTAACGTGAGCTGTAAATCACTAAGCCAAGGCAGAGGGAAGAAAGAAACCACTCTGGAGAAGAGTGGGGAAGTTAGAGAAAAGAAAGAAAAATCCTAGGCAGGATGCTACTGCGAATGAAACATGGGATTTTTAATATGCTCAATCCTTTTGAGACATTCCCTGAGGGCCCCAGCCAGCAGGACTAGCTCTATGGTAAGAGCAGGAAGGCCAGCTATATGGAGATCTCATCCACAAGGTGCCTTTCATTTTCTCTTCAACACCAGAAACAAGGTCTGAGCCCGCCCATGGTGGCATACACCTTTAATTCCAGCATTCAGGAAGGCAGATCCAGACGGATCTCTATGAGTTCGAGGCTAGCCTGGTTTGCAGAGGGAGTTTTAGGACAGTCAGAGATACATAGAAAGGGAGTTTTAGGACAGTCAGAGATACGTAGAAAAACCCTGTCTCAAAAAAAAAAAAAAAACCCTTCTGAAACAACACCCCCATAAGTACCATTTCTGACCCAAATAACCTCCCTAATTAACTGAAAGTCCTCTGATTTCTGTTTTTTCTTCATCTCTCAATTGCCTATTCCTTCTAGAACAATCTTGTAGGCTCAAGGTGCCACAGAAACAGTCCCACTACCAGCATTATGTAACTGTCAGAGAAGGCTGACCTTCAAAGCCTTCACTTAAATATTGATACAGGCTGGCGTTATATCTCAGTTGTAAAATACTTGCCTTGGGTGTCAAGCTCCCAGGCTCACTCCCCAACAACCCCTCCTCCCCAAAATGTTGATGATTCATATTTATTCCCTATCATTTTTATAAATCTAAATAGGAAAATATACCTAGAGACGAGAAACGGGAACTGAACAAAGTGTCGTCAGTAGCAATAATTTGGTTAGCATTCATTACTCGACAACAGACTCAAACCAACACAACCCAAAAGCAAGAAAATGTGAGGCTTCACCATGGCCATGACTCCCTTACCAAGGTGCTTGGGCTGAGAAGTTCTGACTCTAAGTGAAAGACTGTATGTAGCTACTACTGAAGGGTGTTAGTGGTTGAGTGGACCAACACATTGGTTCCTTTGCGTTGCAGCATACAGGGGGCTGGATGCTGCCCTCTGTTTTGGCAACCTGCCATGCAAAATCTCTCTGCACGGAGAAAAGGCTGGAGAACCTGATTTTCTCTTCTTTCCCACTCGGTTGTGCAGTCAGTAAGGAAGAAACTGTAACTCAGAAGTCTTCCATCCCATGAGCTTTCTTATAGCTATAACCTCTGGCAAAGTGGCAACCAAAGACACAGATCTGGACACTTCATGTTCTTTTGATGTCGTTGATAACTACAAGATATAACAAATCCCATAGAGGATCGTGTTGCACTTGAAATGTGCTCTGACCTTTATAGTTTCCAAAAAATGAGTTCTGGGAAGGAATTTACTGCTCAGATAATATCTGCTGGGTTAAGTCTAAAATGTATTGACATTTGTGGTTTGAGTACCAGTTGATTGCATTCCAGGTCAATAGCTGCAGGTACTGCCATGAAATGCCATTGGTTGTCAATAACTGACCAGTTGAAAAGTCATGTCCATTTCTTTCATCCAGTTGCCTTCACTCTGTCAATATAAGGAAGTGTGTAGACAGAAACACTCATGCATTTCTTTCTTATTTTAATAGGCGTATCTTATCAGCATTAAATAGCTTGTGTGGTTAATAAAACTGGAGAACAGCTATTGTTCTAAGTACAGTAATTATTATATGCTAACTCCCTGAGAGCTTGAAATGGCTCTGTAGAGTAGTATTATCTTTCATTTTAAATATGAGGAAGCTGAGACATCCAGAAAGGGTTAATGAAATGTCCAAGGTAAAGAAGTCTGTCACTCGCTAAACTGGAAGGACAGATTTTAATCGGCAGTACACTGCTGCTGCAGAGAAGATTCCAGACCAAACCAAACCCCCTGCAATATGTCTTGAGACAACTGAGCATATTAAGTAGAGAATTGGGCATAGGAACAGTACTTGAGTTCTTAGTAGATAAGGAAGTAGACAAGAACCCAATGGGAAGAGTTGGTATGTGGGAAACATGGGGTTTATTGGCACATACTGAAGATAGTATCTTGTCTGCTCACAGAGACAAGGCGGGGGCCCTATCTTTCTCTGTGTTTTGTCTGAAGAAATAATAAAATATATGGGTTGTCTTGAGAAATCCATAGCAGGCACTCTCCTGGGAGCTGGAGATTTGTGCAAAGGATATGGTTTTGAGTTATTCAAAACTACATTAGTGTATCAGTAATGTCTCTATAGGCGGATATTGAGGCCTAGGTGAGAAGAACCTTGGTGGAACCATACTAGACTGTAAGAGTCTTCACTAGAGGCAAGTATTTGATATCTAGAATACATACTTTTCCACACTGCATTCTGTATCGCACATTCTAGGTCATCGTATTGATGTATTGATAATCTGCTGTCACTGGAATTGTGGAAATGTGATGAATCATAGCATTTTTAATGTCTGAAGGGGTTGCTTTTCCTCTGCTCCTGGGAAGCAGAAGCTTAGAAAGTTAAGGGGGTTTTCTCAGACTTACTGAGTTTATATGTGACAGAGGTGGGGCCGGGACCTGAATAGGCTTGGCTGCAGAGTCCCCTTCAACCCCATGTCATCCTCTTCAGCCATGTGTCGTTCTGTCATCCCTGAAGGTGGGACACACACACACACACCACACATACATACACACCACACACAAGTACACTCTCAGACCCCTTGTTCTGCCCCTCCCATGCATGAGGAAGACATTACCTTAAGCTGCTCTGGGGGCCTTGGCTCAGGTAACTCTTCCAGGTGCAGTAAGGGATTTACAGTGTTCCATGTAGGCCTAACCTTAAGATTATAATGAACCCAACTATGAAATAGAGGCCTTTTCAGGGGATTGTTCTCTAGGCAACCGTGTTAAGGAAATGAGGTGGGGAGTGTCCTGCCCAGCTCTCACGCTGTAATCCTGCTTTCCACCCCTTAAGTCAGACCAGGACAGGACGGCCGCTATGCACATACCTATCAATATGGTTATTTCACTACCCTAGCTCTAGAGAGAGCATGAGGTTGTTTTGGAGGCAGAGGTTTTCTAAGGTATATGAGTTACTCTTCTGTTGCTGTCATAAAACACTGTGACCAAGGTAACTTCTAGCAGGAGTTTATTTTGTCTTTTCAGTTCCAGAAAGGTAAAAGCTCACCACGACATGGAGGCGCAGTAGCAGGAGCTGGCAGCAAACCGCTTTCAAACACACGCACAAAACAGAGAGAGCGAACTTGATGTAGCTGGAGGCTGTTGGTCTCAAAGCCCACCTCCAGTACCACTCTTCCTGTGGCAAAGCCACATTTCCTACCCTCCCCCAAACAGCGCCACCAACAGGGATCCAAGTCTTCAAATACCAGAGCCTATGGGGGACACTGTTCATTCAACCACCACACATGGCAGGAACCTAGCCTCAGAAGCAAAGACTGAAATGTGCATGTGGAGGCCAGCTTGTTCTAGAAGTAGAGCCAAGGGCTCCCCAGAACAAGCTGGTTAAACAGAAACGCCAGATCGATGAGAGAGTCTGCTTTAGTATACAAGGTGAAGCGCAACCAAGGAGGACACCTGATGTCAGCTTCAGGCCTCCACATGCACATATATGTGCTCATACATGTCAACACACATGCACACACACCACACACAAGTATACATAGAATTAAATAAAAAAATAAAAGATCGTTTAAGTCCTCATTGTGTAAAACTCATGAATTCAGGTATAAACACCTTCATGAAATGTCTTACAAGATTTCTGAAGCATTTTAATACTACCAATAAACTTAATAGTTACTTTATCATTTCTATGATTAACAAATATTTTCTTATTAAAATTTTTTCACGTCTCTTGTTTATTCATTTTCTTCTGTAACAAATGACTAGCGTATACTATCTTCCCACAGATTATTATTGGCTTTATAAACTTTACGGTGGGATAATAAAAGTTTAAATTAAGTAGGTGGTTAAATGTATTTTCTGCTTACTCTCAGTATATTAAATATCCATTTCATCAATTCAAGAAGTGTGTCATATTTTAGAACTTTTTTATGAAGAAGATAGAATTTGAGAGATCAGATATAAACGGCAAAAGATTGGAAACATTGAGCATAATAAAAGATATGAACTTGTTATCAAGTCAAAAAAGAAAATATACAATGTTTTTCTCTGAAGCTTCCTTGATCTTGGTCACAGTGTATTCAGTCACTGTTTGATATAATCGAATCTAATATTCATTTAAGAGATAACCAACTCACACTTTAATAAAAGTCTATGATTCGTTCAAAACCTGCAGTGGTCTCCGTTACTGAACAACACAAGAAAAGCACACATATAATTTTTATTCTGTGGTCGTAAGGCAACTTCCTCATCATACAGAGGGTCCTTTAATATCCTAGGCCTAAAAGGAGCTGGCAACTGACTGTGAATGTTGAATTGTGTCTTAGCGTCGCATACTGAGAGGGTCACAAAGGAAAAATAGCAACCCTATGGATATCTGGCTTTATGCTCTGTCTCTAGCAACTCTTAGAGTTGCCATGAGAAGTATATGGCATATTAAGGCCTTTAGACTCAAAGTGTTAGTTGCATCCATTATCTGAGCGCATCCTATGGTCACCCTGATTAAAAAAAGGGCAGAAACCTAAGGTTGGGGGATTGGGCAAAAGGAAAAGGAGGGTAAAACCAAAGACAGATATCAGGAAAAGAACGTGAAGATGGTGAGACAGCACTGCCTTGGAAGTTCTTGAACACTGGGGGAAGCCTTCAACCCTTCTAGGTATCATAATAGTGGATGCTGACCACACAATTCAGGATGAATGTTTAAAATACCTCATTCAAACCCACTGGCTACTGATGCTTAGAAAGGTTAAGGACGTCAAGGGCGGACATATAGGATATGAAGAGAGACAAAGGAAAAACAATTTACAGCGATGTTCCTCAACTTAGCTTTTGTAGACCCTTGGAGGTCTTAGCTCAGTGCTAACAGCAATTGCACAACCACGTATCTTACTCAGTCCTTTCCCTGGCTAGTCTTTCCAGAGGGAAAGCCCACAAAACAGATCACAATCACGAGCTCTTCTGAGAAACGGGATGGTGTTCAGAAAATTGGGGGGGGGGGGCTAGTAAAGGAATGTAGGACATGAGGACCTACGGGCAAATTTAATAATACCGATGGAAATCACGCCACCACCGCTATTTATGAAAATAAAGAACACAAGGGACAGAGTTCAGACTTGTTTTTTCAAGAAATGCAAGCATGAGAGTCAGGACCAGTTCAGATTTGGGTGTATCCCTTCTAGAAAGTAATCGCTTTTACTGACAAACAGTGACTCACCTGAACGGAATGTACAAGTCAAAACGCAGAATGATTTAGAAAAAAGAGATGCATAGGCATTCATTGGGTCACACAGGTGAGTCACACAGCCCTACAGGGAATTCAGTTAAAGGTCAAAGACCAGAGGAATCCCAGAAGGTGGAGCATTTCTATCACACCGACAGACTGGAGTGGTTTAGAAAATACAGTCAAGCTTGCATCTTAATTTCAGAACAACGGACCTTGATCCAGGCCACAGAATAGAAACACACCAACCTTAGATTTGGAAATAAAATTTTTCAGAAAGTAAAAAGCCAACCAAAATGCAGAGATTTGGGGACCCACAAACAGCAGTGAGGCAACTAAGATAGGGCCCTGATAGAACATTCAAGAAAGACCAGTGATGTTCTTTTTGACTGTCTAGGCTGAGGAGAAGGGATCAATGGTGAACCAGTGGTCTTTTGGGGGCCTAGGAAAGGGGATAAAGATGAAGGAAAGACTTGAACTGAAATTTTGTACAGGAATGAAGAATTTGTTGGTTATATAAAAATTAATAAAGAAATTTTGCCACATTAGTAAGAAGCATTTGAATGGCTCACAGATGCAGAAGCAGTATTTGACAAAAATGCAATATCCATTCCCCCAAAAATCTCTCAGCCAACTAGAAATAGTGCGGGGCATGGGTATGGGGGATCTCCCTAAGCCGATAGAGATCTACTAAAAACCTCCAATTAAGTTATTGGTAAAAGGCCAGGTGCCTGTGTTAGGTCATGAACGCAACAATGAATATCCATGTTTAACAACTCCCACACAGCATAGGTTCTATACTAAAGGTTCTAACCAATGTGATCATGCTGAGGATATGAAGGAATCTACAAAAATGATACGAGGGGGAAAAATGAGTTGATTTAGCAAGATTGGATGATATAAGATTTATATATATAATCAATTGTGTTTCTATGTACTGGAGACAAATAATTGAAAACTGAACATTTGAAAAACAAAGCTATTCACAATAGCATCAATAAAGAAGTCTATAAATAGATCTGATAAAAGATATGGGGGAAAGGTGGATATTAAAATACCAAGGGATTAAAACAAGCCATTTGCCTTGACAGCCAAGGACTCAACTGAGGAAGGTAGATCACAAGTTGGGGGCCAGCCTTGGCTCCATGGTGAGAGCCTTTCTCAAACACACACACACACACACACACACACACACACACACACACACCAGCCAAAACCAAACCAACAACAAAAAAAAAACTTAGAAAAGAACCGCCCTCACACACAACTTTATGTCCATCTTATTAGCCCACTGAGTCCAGCTTGTATTTTCCATACATACTTGGGTATGCAGCTACTGACTGTGTGTGGCTAGCCTACTAAACACAGCCCTTAAAGAAAACCAACTCTTCCTCCCTAGCTGCCATCACTATCAGTAGCTTCTGAGTTAGGAATCGGAACTGAAGATTGATGGCAGAAGATATAAAGTAATTCCACATGAGTTCAGAATTATGAATAATAAAGAGTTATTTATTTAGGAGAGACTCAAGATCACTGTCCAAGATCACAGTCCTCTGCACAAATGGGAAACAGGAACAAAATCTAGCAGCCTGGAAGGAAAGCTAGAAGCAAGAGAGTGAGGGCAGTGTTTTACAGTTGCTTTTATAAGAGACCACACCCAAGCGGGCTGATATCTTAAAGGCTATTGGCTGAAGGAGCTCACTTCTAATCAAAGTACAAAGGCAGTTAACTTGAGGAAGGATGTTCTGTACAGAATACTTGGAGAGTCATATGAAGAATGGAACTCTGAAACATATCCAAATCTCAGCTCCAAATGGACCACAAACCAAACAGTAAGTCTAAAAATACAAAACAGTTTGAAGAAACCATGGGCAAAAATCTTTGCATCCTTAGGCTAAAGATTCCTTAGATTCAAAAGTATGAATGATAAAAGAAGCAGTGCATAAGCCATACTTTACCAAAAAAAATCATAAAAAAGCATTTGCACTTTCAAAAAGATAATATAAAGAGAAAAGAATATAAACTACAGACTGTAGGAAATATTTTTAAATTATATATCAAGTAAAGAGCTTAGATCCAGAATAAATAATAAACAATAAATTCTCTCAGAACTCAGTGAAATGACTCAATGGGGGAAAGGGGGTTTGAACAGGTAAATACTCTACCAAAGAAGATATGCAGATAAGAAATGAGCACATGAAGTGATCTTCAAAATCATTACTCAGTAAGGAAATGCACATGTATACTGCAGGGAATACCATTATACGCCTAGCAAAATGGTTGAAATTGAGAACACTAGCCATACCAAGTGTTGGCCTAAATATTAATTTCTTGGACCCCCCTTTCACAACAAAGCATATCAAAAGGCATTTCAAAGCACAATAGCATTGGAGTGTCTCATAATTCTGGAAGGCAGAAATGTAAGGATGGGGTTGTCACAGTAAGGGTCTCCTGAGAGCCATGAGTGGGTCTATTCTGAGCATCTCCTAGCTTCTTTCTGGGGTTTACGGGTGGTTATTGTTTTCTCTTGGCTTATAGTCACATCACTCTAATCTGTGCCTTCATGTAAACTAGATGGTCCCTTTCTGCATGTCTATCTGTGTCCAATTCCCTCCCCGTATGTGTGTATATGTGGAGGGGAGGTTGGTGTATGTGGTGTGCATGCGCGCGTGAGTGCGTGTACGTGTATGTGTGTGTGGTATGTGTGTATATGTGTGTGTGTATGTGATGTGTGTGTGGTGTATATGTGTGTAATATGTGGTGTGTGTGGTGATTGCGTGAGTCTTTATGTTTCATGTGGGGGTGTGATGTATGTGTGGAGTGTATGGTGTGTGTGGAGTGTGTGGTGTGTGTATGGTGAGTAAATGTTGGCTGTGTGTATATATGAGTGTGTGTGGAGTGTATGGTGTGTGCATGTGGGCTGTGTATGTGTGTGGTATATGGTGTGTGTGGTATGTATGGGGTGTACATGTGTGGTATGTGGTGTATGGTATATGGTGTGTGTGTGGTATGTATGGGGTGTGCGTGTGTGGTATGTGGTGTATGGTATATGGTGGGTGTGTGTGTAGTATGTATGGTGTGTGTGTGGTATGTATGGTGTGTGCGTGTGTGGTATGTGGTATATGGTATATGGTGTGTGTGTAGTATGTATGGTGTGTGTGTGGTATGTGGTATATGATGTGTATGATGTATGTATGGTGGTTGCATGTGTGGTGTGTCATATATATGGTGTGTGCTGTGTGTGTCTTTTTGTGTCATTTGTGGTGTGTGTGTGATGTACTGTGGTGTGTGCATGTGGGGTGTGTGTGTGTATATGTATGTATGTTAGGTGTCTGCCTCAAGTATTTTTTATCTGTTTTTGAGTTGGGTCTCTCACTGAACCTGGAGTCCCAGGGATCTTGGGTGCCATAGATACATTGCACGGAGTCTGGCTTTATGTGGATATTGGGGATTGAACTCAGATCCTCATGTTTGCATAGCAAGCCCTTGGCCCCACTGTACTACCTCAGCAGCCTCCCAATTCACTATTTTTCTAGGATACCATCTTGTTGGATTATGGATCATTGGGTGAGTTCACTGTAACTTGATAATACTTCATATTTTCTTTTTAAGGTAGGGTTTCTCTGTGTAGTTGTCCTAGAACTCACTTTGTAGAGCAGGCTGGCCTCAAACTCACAGAGATCCACCTGCCTCCACCTCCCGAGTGCTGGGATTAAAGACGTGCGCCACCACCACCCTGGAATACTTCATATATCTAAAGTTGCATTAACAGGTTCTAAGTGCTAGGACTTCAACATCTTTTGGAGGCGCTCAGCTCAACAGGAAGAAGTAGAAGGGAGAAGGGGCTGGAATTCCCATTCACCATTGACATAAATATAAAATGATGCTATACCGGAAGATTATTTAGCAGTTTCTTAAAATGATAAATGTCAAACTACATGATCCTGTCCTGCTACTCATTTGTATTTGCTAACCCCAGTTTTTCCCAGAAGGATTTATACAAGACCGTTCATAGCAGCTGTGTTTGTAATCACCCAAAACTAAGCAGCAGTCCAAATGTCCATTAGCAGAGGAACTCATAAACAATATGTAGTAGACGCAAACTCTATTAACTTATCTACTTTTTGTGTTCACCCTCTGAACCCATACTCCTAGGCAGAGGTTCTCAACCTTCCTAATACAGTCCCTTTAATTTAATACAGTTCTTCATGGTGTGGTAACCCCCAACACTAAGATTATTTTCATTGCTACTTCCTAACTGTAATTTTGCTACTGCTGTGAATCATAACATAAATATCTATTTTTTTTTCATGGTTGTAGGGGACCCCTGATGTGGGATTCCTCTCTGTATGCTGTGAATACCACTGGTTAATTAAGAAACGGTCTTAGTCCTGTGAAGGGCAGAATAGAGGTAGGTGGGGAAAATTAAACAGAATGCTGGGAGAAAAAAAAGGCAGAGTCAGGAGAAGCCATGTAGCCCCTCCGGAGACAGATGCTAAAACTTCACCCGATAAGCCACAGCCATGGGGTGATACACAAATTAATGGAGATGAGTTCATTTAAGAGTTAGCCAGACTTTGCTTTATTTTGGAAAACTCTTGAGTTTTAATTCAAATGTTTGCCAATACCTTCCGAGGTAAGGTGATATTCAGAGACAGTTGTTGAGATCTGATAGCTTACGGACATTTCTGGGGTATTCACATTTGAAGACTCCTTATTAATGAATGTCTTTGACTTAAATCTAACCAAAAACTGCAACATTATTCTTTGTACATTTTCATTATATAGTGTTAACAAGCTTAGTTGCAAACAAATAAAATCCTTAAGCTATTTGTTTAAAAAAAAAAAAGAGTTAGCCAGAAATATGCTTAAGCTATTGGCCAAACAGTATTTACAAATAATATGGTTTCTGTGTGATTATTTTGGGGCTGAGCACTGGGAAGAAACACGCAAGCTCCTACTACAGACCCCATGAAAGGGGCATTGGACCCCAAAGGGGTCACAAGTTACATGTTGAGAACCACTGCTCTTACGTATTGAACATAGAATCTTACAAATTCTAGGCATTTGTACTACTGAAAATATGCCCAACCCTTTTTAAATTTTTCCTTTTATGAGGTGGGCTTCACTAGGCAACCACACTTTCCTGGAACTCTCTGTAGCCTGGACAGACCTTGAACCTGGGATCCTATTATCAGAATGTCCCACATAGGCAGGGTCATAGGCCTACACCATCCAACTAAGAACAAATCATTGATGTGATAGCAAGACCATCTCTCAAAATACCCTGAGTGAAGCATACCAGACAAAAAAGGGCATGTGTTACATAAATGTATTCACATACAATTCTAGAAACAAATTAATCTACACTGACAAAATTGCTTGATATTTGGCTGAAGGCCACTGTGGTGGGGAGGAGTGTGGAAAAAAAAAAAAAGCTTACTAGAAAAGCTAGCCGAGATGGTAAACATGTTACTGTCTTGGTGGCAGTAATGACTTCATGGATGTAAATGCATGTCACAAGTTTGCAAAACAAGAATTGATTGTTTAGATGAGAATGTATGGTTTAAATATAGTTTATTACTGTGCCATAGATAATGCTACAACAAAGGGTTCATGTCATTTTAAATTCCACTAAAAATAAGTTCATTTTTTTTAACTTAATAGGTCAGTCTTTCTTGCAAAAACTGAGGTTGCTGCCTCTATATTAGCAAACTGTTTTTCTCAGGTCAAATGCAAATAATGCCTTCATGCAGAATGGCTGTATTGTATTGACTGACAACAAAGGGAAAAATTAAGTCATATTCATGAATCACTGGTCCCTCAGCCATCCACACCTCTTCTTACAAAATGCACACATTTGACAACACTCGGATTCCTGTTGAGAACAAGGGAAAAAGTTTAATTAATATTATAAAAAACATACTCCTCAGGAGGAGCCCTCAGAGACATAGCACCATAAAACAGGTTTGCAGGATTCTCAGCTCTCTGCTCACCCAGCCTTGAAGATCTCCAAAAGCTACAGTCAACTTTGTATTTAACTGGGACGCATGAAGCCCTTTTGTGTACAAGTCTCTAAAATGATCTTCTGTGTATCCATTCTGTGCCCTTCACTCTGAACCTTAGAATCTTGAATTGTTTACAATAAAACTTCACTGAGTCTCCAGCCTTCGGAGCAAGCAAGATGGGACAAGCGCAGACACACCACAGCCTCTTCAGACTGGATACTCTAAGCAAGACAAATCTCCCTCCAGTGAACCAGCTGTGGCTGGACTGCAGGAGGACCAGCTTGTGCTTAACATTTGATTCAGAATTTTTTTCTCATCTTACAGTGATACTGCAAGGCAGATGTTCGTTGTTCCATATGTAAAAGATGAAAACTCCGCCTGGTTAAGTGATTTGACTCAAGCTGTACCATGAGATATAAGTTTAGGAAGATAGTGTGACATTTCCTGCCTACTATCTCTGTCTACCTTCTCTCTCTCCCCTTTCTGGATCCTTCCATGAACAAACACAACAGACTCCACTTCCATTTGGGAGCCACTTTGTACAACCAAAAGACCCCAGTCCCTACGTTTTATTAGTTGTATTTAAAAGGAGCAACAGTGATTACAGAAGAGATCTTATATATGCTTTCTTCAATGTTAAACAGGAGAAAATGTCAAAATTACTATAAATCCATGACTAGATGTCAAACAAATTCATTCTCTGGTTTTCCCTTTACAGAGTCTACAGGATGAAAGGGGAACCAACTGAAGAACCAAAGTTCCTCCATATTGTCCTCCATCTCCATCTTGACTCTCATATAAGCTATTTACCATAAAACATTCCAGTCCTCAGAAATGACTAAGGGCAAAAGTAACAGGGTAGCCTCCTGGAAAGTACAGATAGCCATAGAATATTCCCACCTGAAGGTCAGAAGATAAAAAAAAAAAACTTGACAAGCATTAGGCAAGTTTTGAAAATAAAATCTGTGAAAAGTCCCTAGATATGAACCAATCAGGACTGAACCCATCACCCCAAACCTTGCTAATGTAACTTGTTCTGGGTTTTGCCTTTAAATAGGGCTCTCTAGAAAAGTGGGGTACCTCCTCTAACTGCTGTGTTGATGAGGTCCCTGCCGGCTTGAACACATGTACACAATAAACCCTGCTTTTGCATTTCAGTGAGTTGGTCTCTCTGGTGGTCTTTTGGGGTCCCCACGGACTGGGCATCTGACGATGTCCTGGAAGCATTGCTTCTTACAGTGGGGTTCCTGGAGTCAGGCAGCAGCCTCCTCCTCCTCAGTGGCCACACATCTGCTATAGCTTTCTATGCACTGTCCTGCCCTCTCTAACACCCCAAACTCTGGGAGGTTCCTTGCTGGTTCCATTTCTTTTCCATGCTCTGAGCATTAACTCCTACAAGTCCCTACCAAGCCCCCAACACGGTTCATGCTAACCAGCCCATTAGCATCCTTCACCTTCAGAGCTTAGAAAAGGATACTGATGCATGATGCTTGCTGCTATCAGACTACTCCCTGAATCAGAATCCCTGGGGCGGAGGGGCTGAGTGCTGGCAAGGTTTAGGAGTGCTGGAGTCCACAAGGCTATACAGTAAATGTACAGCTAACAGACCAATAGACTAATCCACGGAAACTGTATATGCATGCATCCACATGGAACAACCCGTTTTGCAGAGCTGCGGGACCACTTGTCCTTTGTAAAAGTCAAATCTGTAAAAACCTTGTGAGGTCATGATTCCCCCTTAAAAATGGGATTCCCAAAACACCTCTGCAATGTAACTTCTCCTAAATGGGCAACAGAATGACCTTTCCATTCCCCCACACCACGGGGCCTTAGAGCAATAACATTCATTCTTTGTTCTAACGGTCAAATTTACATAGAGTCAATCTCACAAAATTACTTGCTAACACACCAAATAGAAATTTCTAAAAAAGACAGTCATTGAGTATGAAGGTAGCATGCCTCATCCTTGCTAACAAATAAATCTGGGTGTACCCAAAGCTGGAAAAAAAGAGATTGAGTGAGGGGAATAGGTGAGTCCAGGCTTCAAGATATTTAGTAACTTTATCTAATGGTTTGGAATATTGGGTATTTCCCCCTGGAAGCTGACTATTTCCTAGGTGGTGTCACCTGTTCCAGAGTGCTGCTTTGTCAAGCTCTACCTGCCATTTTGGTTATTGATATGCATATTATCATTGTCTTTGCCTATGGAATTTTTCAACTATTTCTATAAAAACTAAAAACCTCATAGAGATTTCTTCTTCTCTTCCTCCTCCTCTTCCTCCTCCTCCTCCTCCTCCCTATCCCTCCTCTTCCTCTTCTTCTCTCTGCTTCTTTGTGCAAAGGAATAAAGAACATGTAGCAGTAATGTACGTGAGTTGATTTATTCCGTTTACCCTCAGATCCAATTAGCCAATTTTCACCTGCCATAGTGAATCTTTCTGGACCCTGAGAGGTTTAATGAGCATAACCCCCAAACAAACCTCAATACAAGAGCTCTGCACACCTCTGGTCACAGGAAGAAGCTCTACCGCACCTTTGTGAGCTTCAGTGCCATAATGGCAGGCAGGTACTGTCTGGAACAGGTCACCTTTTGCATTCACAATTACAGCCCCTTCACTTTCTCTGTGTCTCTGCAGCCAGGCTGTGGGCAGGCAGGAAGCAGGGGGAGGCTTGGCAAGCACACAAGATGCCCTGTGCACAACCAATCAAGACAGAGGACTTGCCTGAAACTCCTGACCAAGTGGAACTTTTTTTCTGGTTGAGCACCACATCATGGGAATGCTGTTAATTGAATTAAATTGATATAAATTGCTGTTTGAGCTATGGTAAAAAGCTCATTTATTAATTCCCTGTTAAAACTGGACCTCTGCCCAATAAATTTTCACCTCTGAGTGCTTCAGCAATTGCAGGCATTATGGAAGCACCACAGTACTGCTAAGTCATAGCACAAAATAATAGTTCGTCCACACTCTTCAGTGTTTAATAAATATTGGGAGAGAGCAGTTATATGTATTAAATAGGTTAGAAAAATCTGGGCCTTATATAAATGAATGTTTTATCTTAACTATATAGAGTTCTCATTTACTGGAAGATTATGATATGAAGTTAATAGGGATCAGGTAACAAAATGCCAGGGGACCTCTTCTAGTGTCCTTATCAGAAAATAAGTGTAACATTGTGTTTCACAGTGTCACTGCCTTGTTACTTAATCACAGTTACTTTCACCAGGGCTCAGCCTTTGCCAGGTTGTAAAGGACTTCCATGGTTTATACACTAGATATTCCGTTAGTACCATTTTACAGAAAGGAGACTAAGGCTGGACAAGGTGCAAAGACTGATCCCAGAGCAGATTCTCACTTAGTGCCTTAAACTTCTAACCACCTGGAAGGCTCAGTACATACAAAGCCCTCTGTGAATGGCTGCTGCTGAGATGAAAGAGGGGTGGTTTTTGTCTGATGATGGTTTTTCTCTTTGCCCTGTAAGACATCCAGCCATATTCACTCTGTAATTTCCCAAACGTTCCTTTGTTAACTTTAAGTAACAGTAACTCGTAATAAAAACAACCTCTCAAACTGCTGTGATGTCACTGTAACCACTGTTCCTGTTTTAGTCTCCGAGGTGAGCCAAGAATACAGGTATTGCTGTTGTTATTCTAATTTTATAGGTATTTAACTGGAGTTTAACAACTTTGCTGAGTCACTGGACTAGTAAGTAATAAGCCAGAACCCAAAAGTAACCATCTTTCCCTGAAGTCCCCTCTGCCTGTCAACACTGGTCCATTTGTGATCATAAAACCATGTCTTTCAAAGTCCCAACACAACCTTCCTCTTGCTAACTCCTTCCACTGGCCCCTGTGCTCTTCCTGGCTGAGTGACGTCAGGCTGGAAAAGGCTGATGTCTACCTTCTCCCTGCCTGTACATGGGCACAGAACAGGGGCCAGAAAGCACATGAGCCACTATAATGCCCTATATCACATCTAGCGAGTCCCTAATCCCCTCCTACATTTCCCCAGCAGCACTCTCTCTGTCCCTATGGAAGTCAACCTCACCCACTGTCCCCTCTCCACCTCAGGACTGAAGGTCCCCACTACTTCACAGCACTTACCAAGCAGAAGCTAGAAAACCCTCAACTATGCAGCTCATACACTTAGCCCTGTGGACAACCCTTCCTTCATTCCTTCCTATATGGGATATACTGTTCTCTTCCTAGGAAGCAAACCCCTTATTTTTGTTATGGGAATTTCTGACTTCTCAAGATCCTTATTTTGAATTTTTACTGATTTCTCCCTGTCTGGATCCTTCCCATCATTTGGACATGCTCGAGATGTTCATCTATATAATATATATTTTTATATATAATGCAGAGGAGATAGCTCAGTGGTAGAGTGCTTGCTTGGCATACATAATACCCTAGGTTCATGCTCAAGCGTCTAAACAAGCACACAAATAAATAACAAATAAAATACAATATGGGCTGAACATGTGGTTCAATGGTTGTCGGAAACCAGCTTTGACAAAATACCACTTACCCAGGTAGGGGCATAGGGACTAGAAAAACTGTAAAGGAAGACTCTTCTTTCACTCCCAGTTGACAAAACCTGAATAATCACACAGAAACTCTATTAATTGCAACACTGTTTGGTCAATAGCTTAGACATATTCCTGGCTAGCTCTTACATCTTCAATTAACCCATTTCTATTAATTTATGTATCACCACAAGGCTGTGGCCTACCAGCAAGCTTCCGCTATCCTCCTTCAGGAGCTACTTGTAGTCTCCTTGACTCCACCTACTCTCTCTCTCTCTATCTCTGTTCTCTCACCCACTTTGCACTGTGAGTGTGTCAAGCTGCTTTGAGTCCCTGCTACCCTGACTCCCCACAGTAATGGATTTCCCACAGTGATGGAGGACAGCCTGAATCACAAGCTAAAACAAGCTCTTTCTGCATTAATGTAGTGCCTGCACCATGGGACGGAACACAAGCAGGGGAAAGGAAGGGGCTAGAGATTTAAACACATACACACACACTGAGAGACACAGGGACATGGGTCATCCTTGAAACAAGAACGCCCCATTTATTGTGGTCCAAGGCAGCTTATATAAGGATAGCCATGCCCCAGCCAAACCCACCAGAAACCACTCCCTTACCATCAGGAACTCCTGAGGGTCTCGTGCTCAGAGCAGCTACAAACACAGGAAAACAAGTTGTTTTGCTCAGAGCAACTACAAGCATAACAAGTTGTTTACAGGAAACTCAATCCTTGGAATTCTATGTCTATCACTCTTGTTCCAAGGAGCAACAACCTTCTTGCGGGGGTGCCGGGGATGCCTACTGTGCCAAAAGGGGATGTGAGTCCACCGGATGGATTAGCTGGTTGCCCTCTGTCCCTGGAGACTTAATTACTGTTCAATGGGCAGGGAATACAAAGACAATGGGGATAGGAACTTGCCCCATAGGCAGCAAATGAATTGACTGTGGACCCTGCAATGATAAGGAGCGATACCCCAACCACCCCTGGTCGACTGCTTAGGGCACTGCAACGAGCTTGTCATCCAATTCACCGAGGTGGGCAAAAAGGCTGATTGGACCACCGGTAAAACCTGGGGCCTATGGCTCTACTGCACTGGCTATGACCCAGTCCTGACATTCACCATCAGCAAAGCCCAATCATTAAGGTTTCGATAGGACCCAAATGGGTCATTAATCTATCTCAGTCCCTTATCCTGCCACCCAAGTTCCATCCGGGGGATGATTCCACAGCCAGCTCAGGTGAATGTCATCTCTAGCCTCATGACCACGTCAACCATCAACCCATTGATGGGACACGAACACCCTTTAATGGTTCTGTTGGATAGACCATACCTGGTACTGAATGCTTCCCAACCCAATTTGACCAAAGCTTGCTGGCTCTGTTATAATATAGCTCCTCCTTACTATGAGGGCCTAGAAGTTAGTGCTACTGTTTCCATGACAACTGACATTAATCACTGCTGGTGGCAACAGAGCAGACAAGGCCATTCCCTAGAACAAGTGACTGGGTAGGGACTATGTATAGGACAGGTTACCCCAAATAAAGCTTCAATCTGTAATTCTTCATTGTCTACCCACATTATCACGCAGGATCAGTACTTGCTCCCACACAATGACACTTGGTGGGGCCTGTTCCACGGGGCTTACCCCTTGTGCGCATATTGAAGTACTAAACCAGACCAGGAGATATTGTGTACTAGTCAAACTCACTCCGAGAATAACCTATCACACTGATCAGGAGTTCCTAGACCTCATGCAGCAAGGATGGAGCCAGCCCTCAAGGCTATGGAGACGTAAGAGAGAGCCTATGACAGCCCTCACCCTTAGCCTACTTTTAGGCGCTAGCCTGGGGGAATTGGGTATGGGAATCTCAGCACCAGTAACCCAGAATCAAGATTACTCCAACCTACGTGTTACCATAGATATGGGTATAGAGAGCACAGAAAAATCCATCTCCCTACCTAGAGGAGTCCTTATCCTCCCTGGCGGAGGTAGTACTGCAGAACAGGAAGGGATTAGATCTTCTCTTCCTACAGCAGGGTGGGCTCTGTGCAGCACTGGGGGAAGAATGTTGTTTCTTCACTGATCACTCAAGAATAATCAAAGACAACATGGCTCAAGTTAGAGAAGGACTGGCAAAGTGGAAAAGAGAGGGCGGGGCCAGCCAGGGTTGGTTTGAAACCTGATTTACTAGTTCCCCTTGGTTGACCACTCTCATCTCTGCTCTATTGGGACAGCTGGTAATTCTGCTTTTGTAACTGACTTTTGGGGCTTGCATTCTTAACCGGCTAGTAAAATTCAGGTTGGGTACAATACAACTTATGGTCCAGAGATCACAAATCTACAGTCCCCTCAGGACTGAAGATACTCATGAGTTAACTGTTAGGAACCATGATTGGGTTCACTATAGTTACTAGAACAAGGGGGAATGAAGACCCAAAGTTGCTCCATTTTGTTCTCTGCCTTCATCTTGGGTCTTGCGTAAGCTATTTCCCATAAAACATTCCAGTCCTCAGAAATGAGTAGGGGCAAAAGTAACAGGGAAGCCATCTGGAAAGTACAAATAACTATAGAATGACCCACCCGAAGGTCAGCCATAAGAAAACTTGACAAGCAACATGCAAGTTTCGAAAATAAAATTTCTGAGAAGTCCCTAGATGCGAGCCAATCAGGATTGAACCCATCACCCCACACTCTGCTTATGTAACTTTTCTGATTTTTGCCTTTAAATAATGCTGTCTAGAAGGGTGGGGTACCTCCTCTCGCTGCTGCGATGACGAGGTCCCTGACGGCTTGAAAACATGCACACAATAAACCTTGCTTTTGCATTTCAGTGAGTTGGTCTCCCTGGTAGTCTTTTGGGGTCCCCACGGACTGGGCGTAACAGCTCATTCTTTAAGTGAGCTTTAAACATATACATTTTCTTAAGCATTTTCATCCACACACTTCGGGTCCCAACCAGTTTGATCAAGTTTCTAATGACTTCAAATACTATAGTCCTTTTAAATTCATCCTTTCTCCCCTTCTTGTCCTCCTTCCCTCCTTCTCCCCTGACCCCACACTTTCTCCCTCTCTCTCCTTTCTTTCTTTCCTCCTTTCTTTTGATCCCTTCTTTGACAATGTCAATGGTGGCTGGGGCCTAAGCCTGGTGTTTCCAGGCTCTTGGCCTCACTCAAGAATGAAAGAAAAACCCACACAGATTGGAAAGTGGTAAGGAAGCTTTTGTTCAGAGCAAAGCAATGGAACATATCGGAAAGAAATACAGTACAGGGACTGATAGCAAGCCACACAGCGAAGACTCCAGGGCCCGAGTTACTACACAGCGTGTCTTTTCATGGCATCTAAAAAGAATGAGGAGCTGGTTACTGGGATGGTGAGCATTATGCTTAGAGGATAATTCACTGTGTTGGAAAGTCTTGTAAAAACAAAGTTGTTTTTAACTCGCAAGCCGTGAGGAAGCTGCTGCTATCTTAAAAGTACCCTGGCAGCTAACTTGCCCAAGATGGACGACTTCCGGCGCAGTTGAGCTATTCTTAAAAACTGCTGATGGTTGTAACATCTTTCACTGCCTCAGCTATTCTTACAAGGAAATGGGGTCACAAGACTCACACGCTAACTGTAAAGTGCTGCCTTTGTATGAACCCCTTGTTTGTTTGGATGGCGGAGACATTTGCTGGACATCTGTCACAAAACCAAGCTTTGCCTGCACCTAAACAGGGCATGAGTTAACCCGGCTCCCCAAAATTGTAACTTTGTGATTTTTGCCTTTGAATTCCTTGGATTAACAATAGTCATGGCCTTACCTAGAGAACTCTTTGATTGGGTCCTGTCCAGGTTTTTTGTTGTTGTTTTGTTTTGATAAAAAAAAAATAATAATAAAAAGCCTCCATTATACTAAAATTATCGAGTCAGACTGGTGACTAATTGAATGGATCCAGACTCATATCTTACTAAGGAATGTGGTTTGAGTGGCTCTCTAGTTTCAGTGCAAGACTGGTTGACATAGACATTTTTTCAATGTGCATGTTCCTTCCCATAATCCATCTTATTTTAATCATATGCACACCCAAGTGTGCACAGTCATAAAACGGTAAATAGGAGAGTCTCCCTAAAAGCTCAACTTGAAGACAGTTTTGGCTTATTGCACGTGAACTCAAATCCGGTTTGGTCCCGTATGGTCTGGAGGACTGTGCAACCAAATTGTTCTAAGTTTGTTGTTAAGAGGAGGAGAAACCTATCCCATTGTTCAAAGTGGTGTGTGTATACATCCTATGGGCAGGTAAGGTCTTGGGCTGCAGGGTGCATTCTTATTATTATAAAGGGGGTGTATAGTGGGGTGCCAGGATGCTAATAGAGGGGGCAAGAGACCTCCCCAATGACCCACCGTTCTGTAGTCTTGTTCTGAGTTTGAGTCTGCTCCTCTGGCTGTTTCCTCCCCACACAGTCGCAGCTCCTAAGTGTAATGATTTCAGCCACATAAGGAGCCATGCACGTGCAGACGGGCCCTCAGCATGGAGATGCCTGAATGTTAAAGGGCCCCCGCGTGACCCACATGCGTGCATGCGTGGTTACGTCCACGATGACTCAGTTAAGCCCCTCTGCACATCCATTCAATTAGTGCACATGCATGAGCCCATCATCTGTGTTATCTGCATATGACGTAGTCACGTCAACCCCCTGTGCGCATGCGCTAGGCAGCTTTTAAAAAACTGGACTTGCTTTCTTACTCTCTTTCTCTGCACACCGATTCCCCAGACATGCCCGCTCTAATAAACTCCTAAGCGGGTTTGTTGCGTGTTTCCTTCTTACTCGCACCAGGTAATTTCACCAGGGATGGGTATTCACTCACAACAGGTTAGACTGTGCTACGCACTTCGCTTCCATTAGCTCATTTAATACGTTCTGAACGTGACCCCACAACGAGATGTTTTTCTCCCCATTCTACAGACAAAGGTTTGGGGAAAGCTAGTCACAGTGCTGGCAGGAAGTAATGGTGGAGCACGCCTTTAATCCCAACACTCGGGAAGCAGAAGCAGGCGGATCTCTGTGAGTTCGAGGGCAGCCTGGTCTTCAGGAGCTAGTTCCAGGATAGGTTCCAAAGCTACAGAGAAAACCTGTTCCAGAAAACAACAACAGCAACAACAAACCAACCTGAAATGGAAGTCCAGAATAAGCAGAATCATTCCTTCCTCAAGGACTAAAAATTCCACCATGGATCTCTGCCTCTAAGCCATAATAACATTCTGGGAAGACATGATAAAAACGGTAGCTGTTCTTGAGTCTATAATGGCAAAGAGGATATGTGGTGTCACAGGCCAGGAAGCTGTCCTCACCTCTCTTCATTACTTTAATTGCTCTGAGGATGAAATATGTCTTGTTTCCCTTCCCTTCCCCTCCTCCTCGTCAGAGCTCTGCCGCTTTAGAATATTCTCCGCATGGATCAGAAAAGGCTCCCCGGCCTCATTATACAGTGGCTAAAATTGAGATCCCAGCAAGAAGAAGACCTAACTTCCTAGGGTTGCCCTACTTCCTAGGGTGCCCCGTGGCTGTCCTTTGTTCTAGCCCGGGCAGACAACCTCTGTATAAGCTCTTCCTTCTAACCTTTGTCTCTTACAACTTCCTGTCCCAGCCCGCAGCTTCTTCCCACCATCCCACCACCCGTCACCCATGCATGGGGTGACCTACAGAGCCCACTCCACATCCTCCTGTCTCTCTCCCCCTTTATTCCCACTGCCCTGCTTCTCTCCAGAGATTAACATCTGTAACCAACCCTGTTACCTAACTAGGCCACCTGGATTGCACCTGCCTGCCACGATGGATGCCAGGCAACTTAATCTTCCCACTATAGGCAATAGTCCCACAGTAATGTGCTTCTGAGGTCAATGGAGAGAAAGTCACTGTTGCTGGCTGCAGACTGTGTGGTCTGCTGGGCTCACAATGTGCCTTTTTCTTTTCTCACATATTTTCAGGCATAGATACTGACTTCTGCATACACTGACTCGCTATGGATTGGAGGTACACGCCGGGACATCTCTCCTTCTGTTCTCCAGTTGCCTCTTACTCCTTCAGTTTTCTTCCCAGAGGACAACCAGACAGTACACCTTTCCTTAAGCCACACACCTGATGCCTCCAGCCTTAGGCTCTCACCAGGGCAGAAGTGCACAGACCTCGCTAGTTCCCAGAGTTCCAGGCTTATTTCACCCTTCACCCAAGAGCTGTCCAGACTCCTGTAAGGCTGAGCCCCTATCTCACTCTGGCCTTCACTCCTGGCTATCAGTTCCAGGCAGAGGCATGTTTACCGAGTCAGGCATTGTGCTACCTGTACTTGTAAGTTTTGCAATCGACAAAACACGTAAGACATACAGGTCCTCCAAGATCATATCACCTGTTCCCCTTTCCCCACCAGGTTCCCTCTTGCTGTCCTCTAATTCCAAGGTCTTGCTTAGGGTGGGTCTTGTTAAACCTGCTCCCTTGTGAGCTGAATGCTTCCAGTGCAGTTAAGGCTGGTTATCTAAGGGGGAAGGGGGGCAGTTAGAAAGACTGCCTCTGGTCAGGGTTTGGGGACTTGGTGTCTTGTATCTGTTTGTTGTTGTTTTGTCTCTACTCATCTAGGGAAAAAGTTTAGTTGAGTTAAAGAGTAAGGGAGATCCAGTCAATCACCTCTCTGGCTGGGTTTCTCAACTCTACACAGGGATATTTTATTAGAAAGATGATCTAAAGAAACAGAAGCCTAGGGTTATTTTAAGCCAGAATAAAGCTGGATAGTGGAGGCTCCTTCTAGTTACTCTGGGGCGATGTTGGAGACTAGGGTGTTGGAGACCAGAAACCCCCTAGGTGTTTCCTGTGTTCAGGGACGTCCCAGGCTTGAGTTCATCAGACAGCCCTTTTTACTCATCTGCGGCCCGCCAAACCCTCTTGCAAATCCACTTGGTAGGTTTCTTCTCCCGGAGAGGATCAGCTCTCTCACCCTCCGAGGTGGGGCGGGGGGGGGGGGGGGGGAAGCAAACCCCGAGTGAGAGAAGGTTAGGTACTGAAGGAGCAGGAAGGGCAACCACGGGACCTCCTCAGCCCTGCCTTCTTCGAACCCCAAAGGCAGGAGTGTTTGGGACTGCTGGGGCCAGGTCCCTCTTCCTCCTCCCTCCCCAAGGCCCCGTGTGCAGGGCGGGGAAAACTCGGCTATTTGTGTCTCCACGCCCAGAGCCAAAAGTATTCCTACAGTGGCGACAAGGGAGGCGAGTTCATCTCCAGGGCTCCTAGGTGGCGTAGTCCTCAAGAAGGGTGGAGGCTGCTCTTGCCTCCTGCACCGAAGTCCAGTGCAGGGGACACGATCGTGGCCACCTAGAGTGCCTGATGGTGCAATGGTTAGCAATGCTGCAGCTTCTCTGGATGCAGCAGCTGCTGTTGCTGGGGGCTCACCCGGGCAGCGCCCAGGATTTAACTCTCACCCCGGAACCGGCCCTCGAGTGGCTAGGTGAGTGTCCCCAGCGCTGGAGTTGGGGCAAACTGGCACTCGGGAGTCAGGGGCGGGAAACGGATACGGGTTGAGCAAGACGTACAAGTTTGTACTGTGGTCGCTAGTGTACTGTCCCGGGGCAGAAGGGACAGACCCGGTCCGTATTGTCCCTTCGGCACTCCTATTGGCCTCCGAATTAGGGCGCGGCGAGAGGCAGGACCTCTGGGCGAGCGAGTCACGCGGGATTTAGAAGGGTGGGGGGAATAGCTTCAAAAAGCAAGCTTTACCAGAGTTATTCAGGAAGGTCACCTTTTAGATAAAGCTGACGAAGAGCTGTCTAAATTTCTTTCCCTACCAAAGCGAGTATTTGGTTCACCGTTGTACGACACCGTGTGTGCGACAGATGACCCCCAAACAGGCCTGTCTGCTCCGCCCCTTGGGGAGGCGGGGTACCGCGGTCCATCTCTCAGCGGATTCGGCCGCCTTGAGACTTGTACAAACAGACACAAACTACCTTCTGCTCCTCGGTTTCTCTAGGCTGAACAATGGATCTATAATATTCATGGGACCACTGAAAATTAAGTTATACAGCCCAAAACACGTGCACAAACTGATAAATTCAGCCTAAGTTTGAGCACCAACCACAGACAGTAGGACTTGCCAGTGAACGTGGAGGGAAACCCAAGGAAAGATCAATGCCTTCAGGGACCAGCTCAGGAACCAATCCCTGAGACGTGGAAGGTGTGTCCCAGAAGGTATGACTGTGACCTTAAACCAGATGGAGCCTCCTGGCAGCTCCCACCCCCTCTGCCCTAGGAATACATTTGGAATAGAGGCATAAAGCAAGATGTAATCCAGATCTCTGCTCTTTTATTTTCCTTTCAATATATACATACATTTCTTTTTCAAAAGAGAATTTTTTTTTCTGGGTTGTACTTCCTAGCACTCTCTAGGGGCTTTCTGCCCACCATGACTAAATCACACCAACACTTCCGCAGCCCCAAGTTGGAAAAGCTCTTAAAACATTGTTCAGCTGAGTCAAACTCCCTCTCAGCATGCATGCACAACACACACATACCCTGCAGTTGGCTGCCTTGCATCTTAGCATCCGAATCTTGGGCTTAGGTGGTAGGCAGCAGCTTGTGAGAGAGACAAGCTGGGAACGAGCCACAAGCGGCCTATCTGGGGATCCTCCGGTCAGAGTCAGCACCCACCGTGAGCTAAATCCTTTCTATATTTGGCAGACCCAAATCCTGGCCTGAGAAAGTGGCTAATGACAAGGGCATACTTTCTAGGAGCAGCCTGCAAACCTGAAGTTCAATGTCATGGGCAGAAAGATTGTCCCAGTGCGGGCACTGCAGTGGGTGTGCTACAGGTACAGGCACTCTGCACGAACTGCCATCCGGGCTCCCTTCCAGAACCTATCACCTGCACCAGCAGAATTGCAAGTGAATTGTAGGCAGATGTGAATCAAGTTTTTATTAGCAAAGAAGGAAGGACAAAATATCAGTATTCTGGAGGAAACCTGAAAGAATGTCTACTTCTATCTTGGGGTTTCTATTGTTGGGCTAACCATCATGAGAAAATGCAACATGGGGAAGAAAGGGCTTATTTCACCTCACAGATAACAGTCCATCATGGAAGAAAGTTAGGGCAAGAGCTCAAGCAAGGGAGGATCCTGGAAATAGGAGCTGATGCACAGGCCACGAAAGAGTGCTGCTTACTGGATTGCTCCCTGTTGCTTGCTCAGCCCAGGTGAGGGAGGCACCACCAGCAGTAACCTGGGCTCTCCACAGATTTGCCTGGGGGCAAGCCTGTGGTGCCTGCCTGTGGCCTGCTTTTCTAGCTGAGAATACCTCTGCACAAATGACTCTAGCTTGTGTCAAGTTGACATAAAACTAGCCAGCACAGCTGAAATTTGTACTCAAGTGCGGGAGCCAAGGAACAGCTGCAATGTACTTAACCAAACATGTTTTGGAACGCCTCCCTTTCTCCTTGCTTCAGCTACATGTTGACTTGCCTTTAGCCATGATTGGCATCCATCTAGCAGATGAAAACACAAATCGTTTTAGTTCCATACTCATTAAGAGTGGCCTTACAGCAGCTGTACATAACAGGTTACACACTCGCTAGTGTTCTGTGCATTCCAAGCACATACCAGCCCCGAGAGGCAAATGGTACTCTGCTGTGCTGACTTCTCAATCAAAAATCAGTCAGTGTGTCGTATGGCAGTAGAGTTCATCAAGATTCAGATTCCAGACTGAATTCAAACCCTGTGTATGATACCTGTACCTCAGTTTCCTCCTTTGTAAAACATAGAGTCCCAAAATGGTGTGTGTCCTCCTTTAGTTGTAGGATCATCACGGCACGTTCTTCCCCTGGGTGGTCCAGGCTGTTCTGGAAGTTCAGCCATCCTACATCCATCATTTCCTGTTCTCAGAACTGCACTTGGCAGATCCTGCCCTCCCCTTCCATCTTGACTAAACCAAAGGGCCTTTTGTGGTTGACGTTCCCTCACTGAGCCCTACCATGTGCTGAAATTTGATAACAGCGCTGTTCTGGTTAGTTTTCTCTTGCTGTGAAGGAACCTTCTGACCAAAAGCAACTTGGGAAGGAAAGGATTTACACACAGGTCTCAATCTATCATTGGGGGAAGTCAAGGCAGGACTTCAAAGCATGAACCATGGGGGAACACTACTAGCTAGATCTCTGGCTGACTGGGGCTCACACTCATGCCTAGCTATCCTCATATGGCCCAGGACCACCTGCCCAGGAAATGATACATCCCCTTATGGCCTGGGCCCTCCTTCATTAATTATCAATCAAGAAAATGCCTCATGGATTTGCCCACAGACTAACATAACAAACTCAACAGACACTCCTTTTCCAGGTGATTCTAGGCTGTGTTGAGTTGTCAAGTTGACCTCTCACCTACTATGCTGGGAGGGCAAAGGGGGAATAAAGAGGGAGCCGAGCATCCCGAGGAAGGACAGGCAAAGTCTTTGCTAAAGGAAATCAGCCAAGTGGGCATGAATACATTTTGAATCTATGCTGAAAGTTAAAAGCCATAGCTGTGAAATGGTTCTGATCAGAGCAGAGTGAGAGAATTTCCTCCGTGGTACCAGCTCCCCAGATGCACAAATCCATCAGGCAAGGGCGCGTCTTCTGAACAATTAGTGCCAAGAAAAATGAGGATATGGCAACCCTGAGGTCATTACCTTGACCTTGAGCCCTGTCTAAAGCAAAGACAGTGAAACAAGGTGGGTGACAGGAGGAGGTGTGAGCAATGGCTGAAGGCCTCCCTGGTTTCTGTCTGATAAATGGTGTGTGCTCTTTCCCTGTGCAGTTTTGGGCTCCTCAGAAAGCAATCCCTGAGATGTGCATTTCTTGCAGTGCAGATTGTCTATTTGGGGGGCAGTTCTAGGAAGCATGGTAAGGGAGAGAGGAAATGAGCAGGGAAGGGAAGAAACCCACTATGGGCAACTGAGGTTCAATTCCACAGTGAGAAGACCCACGTAGAAGTCTCAGTGGGCCCACACAGGGACAGAAAGCTGTGGCATTTTCCACTAACACATGTCCATCCATGTGCGCGCGTGTGTGCGCGCGTGTGTGCGTGCGTGCGTGTGTGTGTGTGTGTGTGTGTGTTGTTGTTGTTGTTATCGTCAGCCCACACCCCCCGTTGATTTTCATTCCTGAGACATTGATTCTTGAGTGTTTCTGGTCTTCCAGAAACACCATCTGTTGGTGCGTAGGTCTTGTCTGCAGATGAACAAGCACCAGGTTAGCAGATGTGAGCTCAGAGCTAGCAGCAGCAGCAGCAGCTCCACGCCCCCGTATTGGGGAAATAAAGCCAGAAGGGATAGACACTGTCTCCAAGAAGGCAAGAAGCCAGAAACAGACACAGAAACACAAACAACCGGGAAAAGAGCAATGGGCGGCAGAACAGCAAACCCTGAGGAGAGCGGAGGGAATGCAGGGCAGGGACTGGCTGAGGAGCAGCAGCCCGCCAAAGGGCTCCTGTCTTCCTGAGGGATAAGTAGGGGGTCGGCACGCGAAGAAAGGGAGATACGGTATTGTGCCGTGTTTTATGGGAAAGCCCCAGAACACTGCATCAGCCACTGTCAAAGTTCAGTGAGTTGACAGCTCCTGCTGAGGCTCTTACATTTGTAAAGAGAAAGGCCTGTTAAGGTCGCTGAGGCTAAAGGTGAGGCTCATTGTTAGTGTCCCAGAATCGTATGGAAACCCAAGAATACTGGCCACTGGAATGAAGCACCCCCCTGTAGCCCAGCAAAGACATCATCTGGAAAGTTAAGGTTGAGCTAAGTCAGTTCTAACAAGGAGCATCTAGTGTGAATTTTTAATATATATGTATATATAATATGTACATATACATATGCATGTATATGTATATATTTATTTACTTTGGTTACTTTTTTATTTAAAAATGAGTAAGTGAAAGGAGGTTGGAGACGTTCATGAAGGGGGTGGGGTAGCAGACACGGAAAGTCCCATTTGGGAAATGTATCCATTCTGGGTACAGGCGCCAAATATGTGTAGCTCCCACAGCTTCCTGGGAAGATGTGGTTGTGGGAGTCGTCATGAAATTGAACAGTAAGTGAGAAAAGAGATTTGAAGCAGAAGTCGAGAAACCAATTGGCCAGAGTAATACTAGAGCCAAAGTCAAGAGTGTAGTGTTCACGACCTATTTCATACTATAATGTACGGTATATATCTGGATGTTTCATCTGAAAGATGCCCTTGCCCAATAGATCATACTGTTGTTCTACTCTATACCATTGCGTTGAATCTGTCATGATGATTATGGCACTAAATTCATTCCTACGCTAGAAGGCACAGCCACCAGTAGGCAAAGCACTGAGCTAGAGAATTGCTGTATCTGTGTGGAAGCTAAAGATTTTCCGATGAAGGGAACAGAGAGGAGCCTGCTGCCGTCAGAGTCATGGTGCATGTGGGGAAAGTGGTTCAGGGCAGTAGGGTCCAGTAGAGGAAGAGAAGAGAGACGGCCACCTGGGAGGGCTTTCGGGAGAGGAGGCTGAGCGCCACATCCTGGAGGCGGTAGTGGGAAAGAGTTGTGACTATGATGTTCTCCCTTAGCACCGTTTCTGATACCCATGGAAATGCCCTCTTGAGTTTCCCACCCTGGAGAGGACTCTGTGCCTGTTTCTATGCATCACTTTGAATCTCATGACACCGGGGCAGGCCACAGCAATCTATACCTGTCTATGGGGGACGCTAGGTTAAGCAGCTTGCATCTCTAGAACGTAGAGAGCAGGGAGGAAGCATACGTTGATTCAAAGTGTTGGATGTGTCTCTGCGACCCCATGGCCTAGTCCAGTCTTTCTCCTACTCTGGAGCATGAAAATTTCTGGAGCATGAAAGTCATTTTAGCCCTAGGGTGGTCAGCGGGTCTTCGTACTGTCTGCAGCTCCTTGCTTTCAAATCCCACATTCACAAGTGAATATTTTTGTAAAGCAAAAATGTGCAAACCTGCTGATTTGTACACCATCCTAGCAAACTCCTGTGTTCTTAGGCAAAACGCCATTCTCCTAACCTGGAGATTGGGAGTTTAAACAAAAGCATGACCAGACAGACTGCCTTCCCTGGCCACATATCACTCCAACCTCCTGGACCTCATTTCTCTCATCTCTGCCCAGCATCTTCAGCATCTCTCTCTTCATCTGTAGCTTGTCAGGCCTCCTGTGCTTGGCTCTTTACCTCACTCACTGATTTCGCACAGTAACATAGATTTCCAGTTTGCCTTGTCCTTTTAGCTCTTCATTATTGTTTGGAATCTTGTTTCCCATTGTTCATTGTCATAGCATTAGGTGCCACCCATGCAGGTTCCAGGCCAATGATTAGAAAGGGGAGTGGACAACTGGACTCATGGGGAGTCTTCTTTGACCTGACAATTCCCATATTTATGTTGGGTGTCCTGAAGCAGCACTGAGGTTGTGCTATGTCCTTTTGAACTCAGCCCCAACCATCAAAGGAACAGATTTGAGACATCTGTGGACCGTTCCTTCCTTATGCCTTCAAAAACTCTCCTTGAGAAAGCTTTTTAGGGGAAAAAGAGCTGGCATATAGCTGAGAGCATAAGTCATGGCTTGAACTTATTGAAATGAAAAGAAATATTATAATTTATATTATATATATATGTTAAATTATAATTTGGAAGAAACAAACCAAAGAGCACCCAATAAATACTAGATTGCCTATAGTAGCTCTATGACGTAAAGCCACTCAAAAAAAATGAGCCTCTGTTCACTTTCTGCTTTCGTGAGTGGTCACATGACTTTTTAATTTATGTTACTTCCCAGACTAGTGTTTTTCCAAAGGAATAGGTCATCACTGTTGTTGAAAAATTTGCAAGGATGAAAATAAACAGGAAATTCAAAGAGATTATGTAACTATGAACATTGTTTTTTGTTTTTCACCGTCCTGACATCCAAAATTAAGATTTGTTTTCACTTGTATTGATGTTTCCAAAGTGTTCCGGATGACCAAGGGTATCCCCCATGAGGAACCTATGATGCTAGGTTGAACCTTATTTTGCAGATGGGGAATCCAAGGCCTAGTCTTTTTTTAGTCTCAAGCGTGTGTTCTGTAGCCTGCCAGTCTTTTCTCCACAGCACTGACTTAGCTCAAAGATGACTGGGGAAGGATTCATGGGCATGTACTCAATGTAGTTTCTTGGAATCCCAAGCTCAGAAGGGCCTCCAGCATACAGTTTAATGCTCTGTAGTTCGGAGGTCTTAATCAATTTTATCTTTGAGTTTATTTATGTGCCTTATGTGAGTGTGATGGACAGGGGAGAACAAGCCAGAGGATCAGGATTCAATCCACCTGGCTTTTCTTCTCTGGGGTGGGCTCTTGACTACTTCCTCCCTGGGACATGCCTACAATGACTGCTATTTTCCACTTGGAATGGCAAACACACAGTCCGGGGCCTGAGCGTGAACTGCTCGCTGGCCAGCAGCTTCATCACATACCGTAAGAAGACTAAGTGGGAGCTGGTCACCTATGTCCGATCTAGATACTAAATGTGTGTCAAGGAGCATTAAGGGATAAGGTGTAATCCTTGTGGGCCTGTGGGAAGGAGAGCTATTTCTCTGTTCTTAGCCAGGGATGCTTGTTCTTGTTTTGCATGGGAGTCTGCAAATGATCTAATAAGGAAGATGGTGTATTAGCTGCCCTTCTGCTGCTGGTAGAACACTACAGCCAAAGGTAACGTAAGGAAAACAGAGTTCATTTGGTTTCAATGACAAGGGCGGTTTGGCAGCAGAAGGCCAGAGCAGGAAGCTGAGAGATCACATCTTCAGCTTCAGACGCGAAGACGAGATAGCAAACTGGAAGTGGGACAAAGCAACGCATTCTCAAATCCCTTGCCCAATGGCACGTCTCCTCCAGCAAGGCCACAGCGCCTGGCAACAGTGTCACCCAGGGTTCCGTGTACCTGAGTCTATGGAGGACATATTTTTATTCAAACTATCACAGATGGAGACTATCACCGTTTGAATTGTGCCCTCAGCCCCCAATCATATGGTAGAGTCCTAAGCCCCCAGCACCTCAGAATGAGAGCTTATTCAGGAAAAAAAAAAAAGTTTTTTCAAAGGGAAACAAGTTCGAGTGAGTTAGTTAGCATGGCCCTAACCTTATGCAGTGGTGTACTCCTGGTAAGGGGAATTCAGAGAAAACAGAGAGCTGAAGAAACTCGTGAAGACATAGCAGATCCACTGCAATGACAGGGCTTCCTTCCCTCCCAGCCCCAGGACGACCCAACCCTGCCCTGCTTGACCTCACCCTTCAGCCTCCAGAATCAGGAGAAAATACATTTCTGGTGTCGACGCCACTCTGTTCGTGTTAAGAATATTTTCTAAGATGGCACAAAGAAATCCAATCAAACCAGATAAGCCAAATGAAAATGCCCATGTTTAATAAATGTTGCACTCTCGGGTGGCCAGGAGAGCATGGCAAGGGAAAGAGAGACAGATGGGCATCCACGCAAACCCAAAAACCCATGTGTTCTTCTTTCCAGCACAAGCATAAACAGCCTGGTGGAATGGTCCTGACCCTCCCCTGGGAGGGGTAGCCGCTTGGCAGGCTGGGAGTTGGAGTCCAAGACAGGGCCAGGGGCTTCCATTCATCCTGGACTTTAGGATATAAGGATGTGACTTTTGACGAAAGAGTTTGTGGCAACTAATACAGATACAAACAAATCCCCTCCACATTACATTTTTATTTGCCTTCTAAACACCTACTCAAGTTTACATTAATTTGAAGCAGGCACATTCTAAAGGTATGTTAGTCAGGTCAGTGTAAACTCTTCTGCCTTTAGAGAGGTCGTTTGCATTTCCCGAGTCCTCTCTCTCTCTCTCTCTCTCTCTCTCTCTCTCTCTCTCTCTCTCTTCTTGGTTGACGGTGGCGCTGTTTTCTGTTTAACAGGGCTTTAATATTGAAGCATTTGGGCAGGAAGTTTAACGATCCTACCGTGTCCTGCTGTAACTTGTCCTTGTAAGCATGCTCCCCGGTGACTAAGACGTGTAGTTTCAACACAGGCTGTAAGAAGATAACAGAGCCGTGGTGAATAACGATTTTTTTTACCCCAGCGATGTCTGCTGGATACTCTCCTTTTAGATGATGGCAAGATGACGCAGGAATAGGTTGAAAACGGAAGGGAAGAAACATGTTCCTGGCTCAGCTTGAAATCTTATTTGTAAGATATGGAATTATGACGAAGAGCCTGGCTGGGGGCTTGGAGAGAGGAGGGAGAATGGTCCAGGCTGGCTGAGACTGTCAAAAGCAGCCTGAATGGTTACCGCACCTGCAGGGGTTGATAACAGGCAATTTGAAGCCTCACAGAGTGTACCCAGTGGAGCTGATTAAGCTGGGGTTTGGTTTCCCCAATTGTGACAAAGGGCATTGTGTGCCTCCCGGGACCTGGACTGGTGATTTGGGGAGATTAGAGAGAAAGGGGACAAGAACAGTAAAAAGATTTAGCAGGAGGGGACCTGTGGACCTGGGGAGGTGGTGATTATTCAGGTTTACAAGCAGCTGGAGAATAAAGACACCTTGGAATCAAGGACGATGCTAGGGCAGGGAAGGAGGAAAGCACTAAGGGAGGAGGAGCTGAGAGAGGAGTGTTTTGGCTTGAGGTTTCTGTTTTGTTTTATTTGTTTGCTTTCTGCACTTAAATAACTTGTTAGTTGATTAATAAAAGGCAGTTGACAGGACCCCAAGGGCTGTTAAAAGTGTACATAACACTCAGGCAATTTGAGATGAACTGTGCACTTATGTGCAGAGAGGCGTGGCGAAGACCTGCTCCCTTGCCTTCTCTTGGGTATCCGCATCCGTTCTGTGGAGAACCAGCCAGGGCCCTGGCTGTGAGCAGGTGCAGATCCTCACTTCTGGATTCCAAAGTCATATGGAAGAGAACTTCTCTACCTCAAAGCTACGTGGAGTTTGGTTCAACAGCTTACAAACCCCTTCCTGCTACAGAATCATAAGCATGAGGCTGGGTCTGAATCCCTGCGCTCACCAGGACGCAGACAAACCCAAATACTGGAAGCTGATACAGCGATAATACATCTCCAGAGAGAAGATGTCCGCCTCCAGACTAGTTACAGGGTCATACCTTTCCCATTTACCTCCACACCCTTCTGTGCTCAAACAAAGGTAGTGTCAGAGAGGCTGGGGGATGGGTTAACAGGTATGAAGTGCAAACATAAGGGACTGGGATTCAAATCCCCGCATGAAAGAAAGCAGGTGTAGTTGCACGTGTTCTTGTAACTCCAGCACTGGGGAAGTAGAGTGGGCAGAAACAGAAGGATCTATGGGGCTTGTTGGCTTCCAACATAGCTCTAGGTCAACCAGAGACCCCATCTCAAAGGGATATAGTTGAGAATGACAAAGCAGGGCACCCAACTTCTTTGGCCTCCATTAATACCTCAGACACAAGTGCTCATGCATATACCACACATATAGATCATACACACACACACACACACACACACACACACACACACAAAATAAACTGACTCAAGGAGAAGATGCAGGCCCGCATTTGGGGCCAGTGGGTGATGTTTGGGTAGATGGAGTCAAAGAGACCTCAAGCTTGGGGAACTGAGAAAGGAGATTGACACTGGGCACAGTTCACAAGCTATGACTTCTTAGTAGTTTGTCTTAAGCATTGCACTTGGTGTGAACTGTGAACTTGAACTTTCCTTGCACTCCCCAGACAGAGCAGCACAGAGGCCAACTAACTTCCTTATGGAATTACCTGCTGAATACTAGAGAGCCCTTTGTGTGCCTAAAATGCCACCATAGCATGGGATTTCCTTAGAACTCTGTTTTGTTGTTGCAAGTGGTGTTTGCCATTGAGAGAATTAGCAGTTCAAAGCTTGTCCTGGCTATATCTTCATGCAGCGGCTTCTAAGAGAAGAGCTGTCTAACCCAGGAGACACTAAAGACAAGTAGAAGTAGAAGGCCCTCAAGAGACACTTCCTACAGGTGTCTCCAGTTGGCGCAAGAAGGATTCAATTGTACTTTAACTCTTGCTATGGCGCAGTGGTCTTGATGGGGTTCATTTTCTCTGATGGTTAAAGAACTAAAAGGCAGGAATAATCTCCGCTGTGTTAGGAGGTTACAGCTGAGATATCCTCAAGCAGAGCCATCAGTCAGTGAAGGAAGACTTTACTGATAGATGAGAGAACACACAGAAAGACCCTCCTCAACGCAGACAGGGAACTCAGAAATTGAAGTCCAGCTCCCCCTCGAAGGCTGGAGCTTTTTTAAGTCGTTGAAGAGGGGCGTCTTCCTCCCCTAATTTAGGATTGGCCAGTTTGAAGAGAGATAAGATGACTGATAGGTTCTCAGCTGTTGTGTAAACACGCCCCCACGCAGCTTTGAACTTGGTCGGGCCAATCCAATAGCAGCAAGGGAAAAAGTCCAAAGGCCTCTGTTTTACAATGACAAGCTTTTGTCTCGGGTCAAGAGGATGAAGAAGCCCAGCCATTTGGGGAGCTCGCCATCTTTTTTGGCACCTAGTCCTGGTCCCTCTCCCTGTCTCTCTGCCTATCAGGGAGACAGTCTAACTCCTACTCCATCACTCCGACCTCAAGGAGTTGGGAGACATCTGCTAGCCATTTGAATCCATGAAGTCAAAAAATCTTAGCCAGTACAAGTACGTGTTGGTGTGAAAACCACAGTTCTCGTCTTAAAGGGAATAAGAGACAGTTTATTCTGGAGCTATTCTGAGTGGCCATGACCTGGGAACACAGATTTAGGTTATGGCAAATTCCATCAGTTTCCCAGCTTTGTTCTTTTGTTTGTTTGTTTGTTTTTGGTTTATCTATTTATTAGTTTTATAGGAAAAAGAAAATTATAAATCAAGAAAAGTTTAAAATACATCGGTGGGCACACTAGAGAAGCGTGAGTTGTCATCAGTGTTTTCGATCTTGGCTATTCTTACAGGTGTAAGATAGAATCTCAGGATTGTTTTGATTTGCATTTTTCTGATGGCTAAGGATGTCGGGCATTTCCTTAAGTGTCTTTCAGCCATTTCAGATTCATCTGTTGAGAGTTCTCTGTTTAGGTCTGTACCCCATTTTTTATTGGATTATTTGTTCTTTTGAGGATCAGTTTCTTGGGTTCTTTGTATGTTTCGGAGATTAGATCTCTGTCTGAAGTGGAGTTGGTGAAGAACTTTTCCCATTCTGTAGGCTACCACTTTGTCTTGTTGACTGTGTCTTTGCTTTCCAGAAGCTTCTCAGTTTCAGGAGGTCCAATTTATTAATTGTTTCTCTCAGTGTCTGTGCTACTAGGGTTATATTTAGGAAGTGGTCTCCTTTGCCAATGGGTTCGAGTGTACTTCCCACTTTCTCTTCTATGAAGTTCAATGTGGTGGGTTGAGGTCTTTGATCCATTTGGACTTGAGTTTTGTGCATGGCGATAGATATGAATCTATTTTCATTCTTCTACATGTTGATAACCAGTTATGCCGGCACCATTTGTTGAATATGCTTTCTTTTTTCCATTTTATATTTTTTTTGCTTCTTTGTCAAAAATCAGGTGTTCATAGTTGTGTGGATTGATATCCAGGTCTTCAATTCAGTTCCATAGGTCCTCCTGTTTATTCTTATGCCAATACCAGGCTGTAGCTCTGTAGTAGAGTTTGAAGTCAGGGATTGTGATGCCTCTAGACGTTCCTTTATTGTAAAGGATTGTTTTGGCTATCCTGGGGTTTTTTGCTTTTCTATATAAAGTTGAGTATTGTTCTTTCGAAGTCTATGAAGAATTTTTCTGGGGATTTTGATGGGCATTGCATTGAATCTGTAGATTGCTTTTGGTAAGATTGCCATTTTTACTATGTTAAATTCTGCCTACCCAAGAGCATGGGAGATCTTTCCACTTTTAGGCATCTTCTTCAATTTCTTTCTTCAAAGATTTAAAGTTCTTGTCATACAAGTCTGTTGTCTGAGGTTTTCTGTCTTGCCTTTCTTATTTGAATCCCCTTGATCTCCTTTTGTTGTCTTACTGCTCCAGATAAAACTGTAAGTACTACATTGAATAGATATGGAGAAAGTGGACAAACTTTTCTTCTTCCTGATTTCAGTGGGATCTCTTTGAGTTTCTGGCTATTTAATTTAATGTTGGCTGTTGGCTGTTGGCTTGCTGTATATTGCCTTTATTATGTTTAGGTATATTCTTTGTATCACTGCTCTTGCCAAGACCTTAATCATGAAGGGATATTGTATTTTGTCAAAGACTTTTTCAGCTTCTAATAAGATGATCATAGGTTTTTTTTTTTTTTCCAGCTTGTTTATATGGTGGATTACATTGACAGATTTTCGTATGTTGAACTATCCCTACATCTCTGGGATGAAGCTGACTTGATCATAGTAGATGATTTTTCTGATGTGTTCTTGGATTTGGTTTGCCAGTATTTTATTGAGGATGCATCAGTGTTCATGAGTGAAATTGGTCTGTAATTCTCTTTCTTAGAAATGTCTTTGCATGGTTTGGGTATCAGTGTAATTGTAGCCTCATAAAAAGAGTTTGACAATATTCCTTCTGTTTCTATTATGTGGAACAATTTGAAGAGTATTGGTATTAGTTCTTCTTTGAAAATCTTGTAGATTTATGAGCTGAAGCCATCTGGTCCTGGGCCCTTTTTGGCTTAGAGACTTTTGATGACTGTTTCTATTTTTTCAGCAGCAGTTAGAGGTCTGTTTAGTTTGCATATCTGGTCTTGATTTAATTTTTGTAAGTGATATTTATCCAGAAAATTGTTCATTTCCTTTAAGTTTTCCAATTTTGTGGAGTACAGCTTTTTGAAATATGACCTGATGATTCTCTGGATTTCCTCCATGTCTGATGTTATGTCCCCCTTTTCATTTCTGATTTTATTTATTTGGATATTCTCTCTCTGCCTTTTGGTTAGTTTGGATAGAGGTTTGTCTATTTTGTTGATTTTCTTGAAGAACCAACTCTTTGTCTCATTGATTCTTTATTTTGTTTTCTTTGTTTCTATTTTGTTGATTTCAGCTCTCAGTTTGATTATTTCCTGCCATCTAGTCCTCCTGCTTCTTTTTGTTCTAGAGTTTTCAGGTGTTCTGTTAACTCACTAGTGTGGGATTCTTCCAGCTTCTTTATGTAGACAGTGCTATGAACTTTCTTCTTAACACTGCTTTCATTGTATCCCATAAATCTGGTTATGTTGTATGTATATATGGACATTTTCATTGGATTTTAGAAAGTCTTTAATTTCTTCTTTTATTTCTTCCTTGACCCATTGATGATTCATGTGAGCATTGTTTAATTTCCATGTATTTGTGGGCTTCCTGAAACTAGTGTTGCTATTGAATTTTAATTTTAAACAACAATGATCCGATAAGATACATGTGGTTATTCCGTTTTTGTTGTTGTTGTTGTTGTTGTTGTTTTTAAATCTGTTGAGGTTAGCTTGCTTGGGGCTGCTCCCGCTGAAGTTGCTGGCTCCAGGCCTGCTCCAGCAGAGGTCGCTGGCTTGGGCCTGTTCCCACAGATGCTCCTGGCTTGGGATTACCTCTGTGAAGGTCCCTGGCTTGCCAACATTTTCTATCCAGCTATGCTGTCATCCCCCAAAGGCTAACTATTGTCATCATCTCTGAGCTGTGTCCAGGGCATCCATCCTCTTTGCAGGATCCCTTTGTTAGCCACCAGGCTATCTATGGACTCAGTCCCCTGCTATTACGAACACTGAACACCGTGTGACAAACAGAGGCAGCTATCTAGAACCAGTACACACCTGCGGTTACAATTATCAGGCCCCTAGTCAGCATTTCTTGGGTGAAAATATGAGGACTGTGATCCTTTGCTATTCAAGACCAAAATGATGCCATTTACCTCTCATTTCCACCGCAATGGACTTCTGTTAGGTAAACAGGTAAGTTTGGCCTTGAGTTACAATCACCTTCATCCCTGGCACTCACTCCTGAGGGCAGCACTCTGACTTAGGTACCTTCCATCAGCAGGTTCCCAACAGTTCAGTCACTGCATGTTTGCTCTTGGAAATTTCGAGTTTATTTCCTTCTTTCTAAAGGCGTTGACAGGATATATAAAAATAAACTACAGTGGAATACAGTCCTCAGTAAATTTTGAACTTGTATCCTCAGGCAAAGTGAATTTGGAAGAGAAACAGTGAATGAATGGTTCAATTAGATAAGTTGTCCTAGCTGACTCTGAAAGTCACAGGTCTGGGTTTCTGGGTGAATGTTGTCTCCTCTGCTAAACTCAGGTTCTACCCAGGGCTGTTCAGCTTATCTTCCCTGGAAGATGGGCAAGCGCAGGTATCCACATGCTCCCTACCTACATGGAAGGGAGTCCCATCTACTTCCTACTGACAGCCGTGGGGGGCTCCGTTAAGTGTCTTTTTGTGTGATCTATCTTCTTTGTCCTGGATTATTTTAATTACTTATTTTCACAGGCTCATTTTGAGTGCGATTGTAGTCATGTTTCTTCAGCGCTGATGGGACTTCCTTCATTATACTAGCTAGGGCAATTCTCAAGATCCCAGAACACACAGATTGATAGTTTCCAGGGACAGAGAGACTAACAATTCTTGGCCTCCAGGCCTGTCCCTCCCACAGGGCTGGCACCAATGAGTGCTTTTGGAATGAGTAAGTGAAGGAAGGGGCCACCCACAGTCATGGAAAAAGTATCTTAAGATGAGCAGTTGATCAAGCCAGGGTTCCTTCTCCCTGATTAGAAACTGAGAAGGGAAAAGCAGGTGCTATTTTACTTGTGCTTTAAGAATGTTTATTAGCTTGTAGGTTTCTTCTAATAATCCATACTTCTCCTCCACCCAAATTTATAATTAGGAAGGGAAGAACATAACACTTCCTTGCAAAGAGATTTAGTAATTCAGGCAGTACTTCACTAATCATTTAGTCTCTGTTCAGGCAGAACTGATGTCCTTGACATATATAATCAATCTTGATTCCTCCCACCCTTGATTTCCATCCTCTCTCAAATCCAGCAACTGCACACACTAAGGATTAGTGGCCTTTTTCCACGTTGCAGAATTTTTTTAGGGACAGCTAAGATGTGCACACAGTAGCAGCTCTGACAATGATGCTTACAGTGTGTCTCCTCATGGTCCACTGGGAGATTGTTCGTTGTTTGTGAATCCAAGGAAATTGAGGGTGTTGGGCGCCAGGTGGGGTGGCTCACACCTGAGATCCCAGTGTGTGAGAGGCTGGAGCAGAAGGAGGAAGCCCAGGACCAGCCTACGAAACAGCAAGACCCTGCCACTCATAAAGGGATGGTAGACAGACACAGAGACATGGAATATTAGATCAGATTCTGTTGTGACTTGATGGGAAAGTGGCTCGAATAGTTTGTTAGCTTGGCTTATTGGGAGGCAGCACATTTGTTCATGCCTACCTGTTTAAGATATACACTGATTCACTTTCCCAAAGCAGCATCCTAAAAGAAGCTGACATGGCTCCCGGAAGCTCAGCAGCATGGACCAGGCTTATCTGGTTGTATTTTATGCTTTGGGAAAGATTTTGGTGATTACTGGCCACTCTTTTCCCTTAAAAATGTACTAATTTGGAAACATAAAACATTATTTTTTTCACCTTAAATCCTGGTGATGTGCAATTTCTTGGACCATTTATTTATCCTGCCACCAATATATTACTTGTTCATGTCACAAATCTTTCTTTTTCTCAGTTATTTTAAGTATATACTTTGCAATGAAGGGGGTGTGGAAGAACAAAACATGAGGAGTCTTAATAATAATAATGGTACATGAACTTGAAAAAGTGAGACTAGGATTTTTTAAATCGGGGGGGGGTGTTGCTGTTTTATTTTATTTTTTTATTTAAACAGAGAAACTCTATAGCTCTGACTGTCCTGGAACTCATACTGTAGACCAGGCTGGTCTCGAACTCACAGAGTGCTGGGATTAAAAGAGTGCAACAACACCACCACCCAGCCAAATCTGGTTCTTTGAAGAGTGTGATTCCTCTATAAAGGATGATAGCAGATCCCAGGATCATTTTGCTCCACTGTGTGTGGTTAAAACAAAAGTGAAAATAAATCTTCATGATAATGTTGAAAAATAAGGAAGTCTTTGGCAGATGCCCAGAGTAGAACTTCATAAAGCCCAGCGAGACCTACAGGTCTCCAGCGTGCTCTGTCACTCAAAATCAAGAAGTCCGAGGAAGGCTACTGAGTCATGCTTACTGGCCCCTTCTCGCTCGCCATGGTAGTTCTGCATGGCATATTTACTGGACTGCCCTTCACATCCTATGAATTCATATGGTACACAGTTCCAACTCAAAACAGAGAAAGTGCGGCTCCCAGAGATCCAGCCATCAGTCCACAGATACACAGCTGGTCTGTGGTGGGTCCACCTGGGTCCAGAGCTCTTACCCACAATCCAATTACCCAATGTACCCATCTCAGACGCATAAATTGAGGCCCGGTCCATAGCACATCAGAGCTGAATACACTGGAATATGCACGTTAGATAGAAGCTAAGCCACAGGTTGATCATAGTAAAATAATTATCCCTTATTGAAAAAGTAATGGGACTCGGAGTTGGCTCGAAAGCAATTAGCAGAATACAGCCGAAATTGAGGCTACCGTGCTGCCCAGGCGTGAGAAGGCGAGAAGAGTTGGAGGGAAGGTTGATTACCGAAGTCCATGTCACGCTGATGAGAGGCGGATTTGATTTTGAATGACTGGAACTAATAACCACCCAGACGTGGCTTCCATTAGGAAGACAAACTTCCAGATCGAAATGAAATCTCCCGAAAACCATCATTTCCCCCACCTCACCCCAGCCCCTCAGCACTCTCTTCTCTTCTGCTCTGATGTGAGGTAATCAAAGCATTTTTCTGACAACGAATTTAACTCCTCACACTCCTAGCTATGAGCAAGGCTATCAATTATTAGAGGTACGGCTTTCACTAATACACAGGCAATGTTTTTTAACAGAGTCTTAAGTGATTTGGGTTACTAGAAATCAGCTCTTAGCCAGATCAGTTTTGGAGGAAACCAAAAGGATTTCCCCCAAAAGGAGGCCCTGCTCTTCATTCTCCTGTGTTGGGAGGCTCATCTGTGTGATTCCACATCTCTCAGAGGCTCCCCCTGACTCTGCCTACTATTATTCTATGACCCCCCCACTCCCCTAAACCCAGCCATTTTAAGGAATCCGATGTGGTCCCTTCAGAATTCTAAGGAATAAATGAGAAGTAAAACGTAATCTGGGAGCCTAGTTCAGGAGAGGACAAAAGAACTCGAGGATGTGAACAGATGTTCTGAGATAAAGCCACTTTAAGCAGCAGCTGCTGACATGTCCAGTCAGCATCAAGAACTTACTGAATCGAGACTACAGAACCAAGACAGCATCATCATCAGGAGAAGGCCTATGAGGAAATGTGTGCCCAGTGATGGAGTAGGTGACGTCTAGGTCAGCAGGCAAGCAGTGGACATGGCTTCTCTGGCTGGATCCTACCATCTTTTTCATAGGAAACTGGCCAAGGGAATATTCTATCTTGTCCTGTTCTAACTTGTTCTTCTCTACCACTGCCTCTGTATCCCATGCCTCTTTTGTATCTAAGCATCATGCATTCTCTTGATGGCACCGGCATGCTCCCTAGGCTACTCGTGATAAGAATAGCAGACGTTGGCACCTTCGCATTCCTGATGGATCTAGACAGAAAGCCATCTGCAGAAGCCTTAAGTTCTCACCAGTACTGAATCCTCTATCAGACAGCTGCAGACAAGGGCTTCTGTTACCTTGTGGGTCTCTGCATGAACATGAGGCTAGAAGTCTCCATCTCAATGGCTCTTGCCTGAGCCGCCCTGTTCCAAATACTAAGAAATTTGCCTGAAGACAAATAGATTATGGCCACACCCTGGACACCCAATGTCCCTCCCACTGGTCCCTTGCATCACTGTTCTCTGTTCAAGCGTTATAAGAACTTGGACTTCCAGGAAACCCTGTTCATCCATGCCCAGGGACCTCCTAGGTCAATGGTCTCTCGTCATTGCCAAGAAAGACTGATCTGCTTACCAGAAAACTATTCTGTGTAAATTAAGCCCATGGACCCGGTCCCTCAACTGTGAAATGACTGGCGGCTGTGTCTCATCACAGCGCAGATACTCGCACTGGGATCATCACAGCCTAGCTAATTACACACGAAAACTGTATACCGCATCTTTCATTTCTTCTGTTACAGATAAAGGAATTTTCATTATCCAGAGCGAGAGCCTCAAGACGTGCATTCAGGCAGGTAGATCCGTCCTGACCCTGGAGGACTGCAAACAGCCAAATAAGTACATGTTGTGGAAATGGGTTTCAAACAGCCACCTCTTTAATGTGGGTGGCAGTGGCTGCCTCGGCCTGAATCTATCCAATCCAGAAGAGCCATTAAGCCTGTATGAATGTGATTCCACCCTCATTTCCTTGAGATGGCACTGTAACAGGAAGATGATCATGGGCCCACTCCAGTACAAGGTCCAGGTCCAGCATGGCAACACGGTGGTGGCGTCATGGAAACAGACCCATAAGTGGATCGCCTACATGTCGGATGGTGAAGACATCTGTGAGCATCTTCACAGAGGTAAGAGTAGATGTATAGAATATGTATATAGTATTTTGTGTGATAATATATATACATATATATATATATATATCATAGAGCCTGTCATGTTGAGACTTCTGGGAAATTTCCATCACTTCCTTGCTTATAGTAAAAGAATTCTTGGAATCTTGGAATGGATGTGCTAAGTCTGCTAAAGAGACAACAATCTCAGACTCTAAAGGTACTGAAAGAAAAATTGAACTAGCTTTGGGAATCAGTACAAAGGAGCAGAGCTAACAAGAGGGAGAAGAGGGACAAACAGAAGAGAAGGTACGGAAAGGGAAGGCTTTCGCGCCGACGCAAAAAAAGCACCCACCCTTGTGCCCCGCACTTCTCCGATTGCGGAAGCGCAACCCCGCCTGTGGTGGGCGACGGGGGTGTCTCTGGGGCCTTCAGAGACCTTCTAAGCCTGGCTGTCGTCCGTGTGACAGTCATGCTACAAGACGCAGGAAGATAAACGACGCGCTGTTGTCAAGGGTTATTTGTTGTGTATCAAGCATGGATTGTGGGGAGGCATGATTTATAGGGGGGGCTTTCATTTTCTACAGTTCTGTTACTTTTTGGCATTTTTTAAACAGAAAAAGAATGGAAGCCACAAAAATAAAGCTCCACGGCAAAATGCTGAAACCAGGCTCTGTCTCCCGCCCCAGTTCTACCCATTTGTTCACTCATCCATCCGTCCAGCACACATTTTACCCCCTTGAGCACTGATTATTAATCAGACACAGTGCTAGGTACCTGGTGTACAGAGACCAGGCAGGTCCAGTCCTTCTCTTCAGGGTGCTTGGTAAGATTAAAAATTCTAAGACACAATGCCAGTCGTTAGAAGTGCATCAGGGAAGTCCTAAGGCAGGACCTTCTGGTGCTAGTGTAGCTCAGTGAGGGACCAAAGAGTTAGTGCCAAGCCTAAGACATTTGCTGGGCTTATATACTACAATAGAGCAAGAGTTTCATCAGCATGCTGGCAACCCTATGACTCTCAGAAAGAACTTGATGCTTACTTTGTGTTAGCATTTTAGGTCTCTAGCCCTACTGACACGCACACAGTAGCCCATGCTTCTGAGTAGGAAAAAACAAGGGGCTGAAAGAGATAAAAGCCTGGGTCCTGAAATCCTCTAATTCCTATAAAAACCCGGCCGTGTGCCATGAGCTCAGTCCAGCCCCTGCCAATTGTGAGACGGTATAGAAATCGCCATAGATGACCTTCTTGTTTAAGGCCTGATGACCTCCTAGAGTATGGCTTGGGTAACCCCTGCCGTGGAAATCACCTGCTGAATCGTAGATGGTTTTGTTGGTTATCACCATGGCCAGCGATGGTGGAGTTTTGCAATATTCCAAGCAAACAGCAGAACTGCATGGCCGTCTCAATGAGAGCAGGAAGTAATAATAGTGGCCATCTTGATGAGAACAGAAAGTAGAAACTGGTCAGGTGGGTTGGGGTTCTGAGAATGTCTTTGCTGAAGGCCTGGAGGACAGAAAAGTGCTGATTCCTGTTTCCCCTTTCGTCTTCTGAAGGAGCACTGTGAGGCTAAGGGTTTCTGACTGACAGATTAAGAGGAGGCAACCGGGCCCATTCGTTCATCTCCCCACTCAGACCTCAGCCCTGTGTCTGCCATAAGTCCCTTAAAAGACCAGGACTGTCAGCTGGGTGGTCCCTGCTTTCCTGGGAGCTCTTCCTGCTAAATTTACAGGTGTCCCCCTCCCCCAAACCTTCACCTGAGACTCTATAATAAATATTTCTAGGACTCACCCTCTGGAGCCCTGGATTTCATGCTTTGAATTCGTGAGACAAACACTGTCTGGAGCACTGGCTCAGAGCAGCTCTCCTGGCCGTGTCTGAGACCCTGGCTCCCCTTGAAGGACTCTTTTGTCATCAAGGGCACCCCAGCATTCCTACAGATAGAAGCTGACCCACCCGTTAGCCCCCTTCACTCTCTCTCCATTCAGACTGTGTCACAGTGCGCCCGCTGAATTTTTTTTTTTTTTTTTTTTTTTTAAGAATGGGAGTCTGGTTTCTCATTTGAAACCTGCCAGTGATGTCCACCACCCTCAGGATAAAGATGGGCGTGTGTAACAGCCATCTGAGAAACTGCTTCTGGAGTCCACTCCAGGGGCCGCCTTTATTCCGCAAGCACTGTTTTTCCCACATCTTTAGACCTGCAGCTCCTTCTGTGGGGGACAGTTTCCCTCCACACACTAGTAGCATCCTTGCTTCAGTCAACTTGACCACCTGATGCAAGGGCTGCTTCACAACACACACAATCTTCTTATCCTATTTTATTTTCCGAGTGGAATTGATTATTACCTAAAACTATGTTTACATATGTGTTATCACACGTTCTTTCTCTACCAAGCCAGCTGTTAACAGAAAGGAAGTTTTACCATTCACCACTATATTCCCGGCGTAGATATGCTAAATGTTCAATGCATACTGATTTTTTAATTTTAAAGGATTTGTTTATGTATAAATGTTCCGCCTGCACATATGTGCATTCACTACATGCATGCCTGGTGCCCACAGAGGCCAGAAGAGGACTTTGTGTCCCCCAGAACTGGAGTTACGATGCTTCTGAGTCAACATGTCGGTGCTGAGAACAGAAACCAGGTCCTTTCTCTGCAAGAGGAACAAGTTAAACCATCTCTTCGGTTTCCCAAAAATATCTACTGGCTGTTGTAAAAATTCTTTCCCCGGGGAGAAATAAACAGCATCTATCCCCCGACATAATGACAAGCCAAAGGTGGGGTCCACCAGAGTTAACCCCGAGGAAGCAATGCGTTTGTCAGGCTTCCTTACAGAGCATGGCTGACGGTTACGGGCTGGAGAGTGGGTAGACCTGAAGCAGCCATACTAGAATGTCTGTGCCTAGCGTGAACCGCAGCCCCCAAGATGAATAGATGAATCCCTCTTTGTTTAGCCCTCCCCAGCCTATGCATCCTAGTACCTCGGGGATCTCTTAGGTCACTTGCCGTTAGGACACATTAGTATACAAATGACCATCACAAGATACTCGAGTGAGAGTCCTGTGACCCTCCCCACGCCTTTCTTCTATCAGGGAACGTCCACAGTCCACAGGCCCAGCCATGATGACGCTTGCACAACTGATCTGGTGAAGATGGCCGCTGTTTTGTTTAGAGGACTGTGGTCTACAGCGTCAGCCTCCTGTAGGGAGGCTGCAAATGCTTTAAAAGAGAAAAACTTTTTTTTTTCTTTTCATTCCTTCACAAATTCGCATGCTTCCGCGAGGCATAGCTATAGGAAACAAACAACTAGATACACACAGGAGCAAACCGTTTGCCACCGCTTCTGCAGGCCGGGTGTGTCTGTACACACTAGCTGGTGAGGCCCCAGGGTTCACAGAGCTTTTAACACGTGCCTGCCAGTGGGGGTTTTCAGTCAATAAAAATACACTGACAGATGACACGTACCAGAGAAGAAAGTGACGCTGTATTTGACTGTGGTTCTCTTTTCTCTCCTAGATTTATATACAGTCAAAGGGAATGCCCACGGGATGCCTTGTGTGTTACCCTTTCAGTACAACCAGCAGTGGCACCATGAATGTACCCGGGAAGGGCGGAAAGAAAACCTGCTGTGGTGCGCCACTACAAGCCGCTACGAACGAGATGAGAGATGGGGGTTCTGCCCTGATCCTAGTAAGACTAAATGTGTCTCCCTGTGTCGTGAATGAATCGAGGATGATTGGAAGCGTATCTGTAGTGAAAGCAGACGCTGGGAATGATGGGTTGATGTCTGTCTGAACAAGTGCCCTGATTCCATCCATCTAGATCTTGATTTGAGCTTTGTTTTTGACTTGAAGAGACAATTCTAATTCATAGTCCTGTCTCCGCTCGGCATTCAAAAGATGCTAACTAGCCCTTCTTCATTACGCTTGGTGCATAAAGATGATTTAACTGGAATCAAATTAGAACCAAATAGACCTCGCCAATGCCAGCTCCCCAGCAGAATGCTTCCAAATACGCAGAATGCAGATAAAACCCAGCCCATCTTTCGGTCTACGGCCTCCCAGGAGCTTTTACAATGTCTCCACATCTAGGCTGCTTGTCTTGCCTAGGGGTCAGGTCCTGACATCAGCGGCCCCTTGATGTTCTTCCTGTCGCATTACGGTGGCCCTCACTTGGTCGTCAACAATGAGCTCTCTCTCATCTTGACTTCTCACTTTTCCAAACCTTCTGCTGCAGCCTTTCCTCAAGTTCTTAGTCTAAGTTTCAAGTTTCAGCTGTCATGTCCGACCTCTTGTTTGTCAGGTAGTACTTGATTATTATTTCTTATTTAGCTAGAAGATTTTTTTTTATTGTTTCTGAGCTTGGAGAAACAGTTGTACCTTCTGTTTTCTGTATCTTGTGTCCTTCACGTTGGTTCCCAAGACTCAGAGAATGTCCCACCTTCTCTTTCTCCATGCCTGCCTCCCTTCCAGACAGACACTAAGATGCAACCATTGCATTGAAAACAAAGGTAAACTAAAGAGCTAACTCCCAATAATGTGACCCATAAGCTAGCCTCATAGTTGTTTCCTATTGTAAGAGCCACGGGTTTAATAAATAAGAAAGAGTGGCTGTTTTTAATTTAGACATACCAAGATGAGGCCAACTTCCTCCCAGCAGAGAATCTTTGGAAACTCCCTCATCTCTGTTTCTTTCACTCTCGGTTTCCCTCGTGACGAAATGAAGACCATAGCATTGCCTCTCAGGGTTATTGTTTGTGTTCAGTAAGATAGTGTGCATCAAAGACACTTAAAGGAATGGGCACTCAGGAAGCATCCTAAGGACTGGCTGCCGCTCATCTTTCCAGCACCTCTGCTGTTTTGGCAGTACTGAGTAATGAACCTAGGACCTTTAACAGGCCGAGCAAACACTCTGAGCTACATCCCAGGCCTCCCAGCGTTTCCTTAGGAGTGAATAATTCCTTCCTCTTCATTGCTATCCCCTACTTCTAAAGTGCACATAGTAGTGAATACCAAGAGTTTTAGAGCTTTGGATGTTCCCCTCAAAGAAGTTGGCATCTAGACTTAAGGCAGGGTGGACAGGCTTGCTCTATTGTGTGCCAGGAAATACAATATCTGATGGGATGCACTGGAATTACTTGGGGGAAGAAGCCCAGTGGTCCAGGATGTATGACCTGGAAGACTGAGTAGTCCAGAACGTGGGACCCAGGCAGCTGCATTTTTGATAAGTGCTCAGGTGATTCTGATGCACATAACCCTTTAGCAGGGAGTTCATAGCATGCAAGTCATTTCGGGCTATCTCTATCTATACACCAGGATGACAAGAAGATATCTAACAACCGGCATCACACCAGGAACCAACCATCCCAAGTGAAGACCTTAGTGTGTATGAAGCTCCGTTCTTCACGTGGAACTGTTTTTAAGCACTGTGGTACTTTAAACAAAGAACCATAGATTAGTTTATTTTCTGTGGCATTGCTATAAAGCACCATAACCAAAATGCAACTTGGAGCCAAAAGGGCCTTTTTGGCTCAGAGTCCCAACCTCAGTCCATCATGAAGAGAAGGAAATTTAGCAGGAACCTGAAGGTGGCGCTAAATTTAGCAGAGGCCACAGAGCAACACTATTTACTGGTCTGCTTATACGACCCAGGAGACCCTGCCCAGGGAGATAGCTACTGACAATGGGCAGGATGGGCACATCCATCATTAATCAAGAAAATGCTCCCCAGACTCGTCCACAGGCCACACTAATGAAGGCATTTTTCTCAGTTGAGGTCCCCTCTTGCCAGATGACCAACACTTGTGTCAACTTGACAGATTGGCCAGCACAAACAGTTTTCTTAAGTTTCTGAGAAGAATTTTGTCACCATCCACAGGCCCTAGTAGCCAGTTTCAGCTTTGTCCCTTGGAAGGTCGGTTTTCTTGGGCTCAGGGCTTTGACACTCCTTAGACTATTTATTCGGCTGCCTACAGCTCAAGAGCTTCCTCAGCCCCCACCCCACCCCCCATTCCAGCTCCCCTGACCTTCTCCACAGCATCAGAGAGCATGTTTATATGGTGTTAAATTACAGCTCTGTTTTCCTCCCTTCCTTATTACTTTTGGTTTCTGGTGGCCAACGTAACTCAGAATGATGTGTCAAGGAATGAAATTTGAGTGCGCTGACCATCCTCTCCATGAGTCAACAAATAGACAGGTCAGAGAGAAACAAAATAGAGATTCACACTTCTGTGTCTTATCTAATTTCACAAGAAATATTTTTTAAAATTTCTATGGGTGGGATGAGGGCTGCCTTTATAAAAGTTGATTGGAAGGAAGCAAAATTTAAACTTAACACATACATGGCCAAACACACTAGCCCGGAGAATATAGTTCAGCAGCGTCAGGAATAAACAGGATTCATGCTGGTTTGCTCAGAGGCGAATTTGTGCCATGCCAGCTCTCTCTGGGTTGTATACCGTAGGCAGCCAGAGAATTACATTTGGAGATACTTTTGGAATTCTATCCTCTGGAACAGTGGTTCTCAACCTTTCTAATTCTGGAATCCTTTAACAGGTTCCTCATTTTGTGACCCTTGACCATAAAATTATTTTCATTGCTACTTAATAACTGTAATTTTGCTACTATTATGAATTGAAATGTACAGATCTATGTTTTCTGATGGTCTTAAGTGGCCCCTCCCCAAAGGGTTGTAACCCACAGGTTACGAAGTGTTCCTCAGGGCTGGAGAGATGGCTCAGTAGTGAAGAGCACAGCCTGCTCTTCCAGAAGTCCTGGATTCTATCCCCAGCTACCATGTGGTGGCTCACAACCATCTGTAATGAGATCTGGTGCCCTCTTCTGGCCTGCAGTCATACATGCAGGCAGAACATAGAATATAAATAAATCTTAAAAAATGCTGATAGTTTTATCAGTAACTTGAATGACAAAACAGAATACATTGGTACCAACTGTAATTGTCAACCTCACCAGAGTCTCTAAAAATGAGTCAACAATGTGTTATGTCTTTCTTCATTAATAAAAAACAAAAACACATGCTTCAAAGAACATACCAAGACACTGAAAAGAATGGCTTAGTGCTTGCCTAGTATGTTAGAGGTCCCAAATGGGTCTTTGCTTTCTGTCATTTCAATAAAATTCAGATTTCAGATCCACACTTTATACTTTATTGAATTTACTTCTAAACTATGAAATCTTTGACTAGTGTCTTACAGATGAGTTTTGCGTCTATTCCTCGTCTGTGAAAGAACTACTTAAAATTAGTATCATCGTCCCTATGCCTGATGAAAACGTGTTCATTTTCACATATGTATCTGCTTACCACTTTCACTCCATTTTGGCAGTCTGGTATTAGAGGAGAAAGGTTTTAGAGGAGCAGCATTAAAGGCTGTCCCAAATTAATATATAATTCTCATGTTTAATGTACAGTTCTAACACCCGCTTATTAAAGAATCAACATACTATTTTCACAAATACTTCAATTCCATTTCTTTCTCTTAAAACTAGTTTCTCTTATTCCTCAAAGGTATCAGAAATTCTTTACTGATATTTCTTGGGTTACCTTAAGTAAAATTTAAAATTAGAGTTTAACCATAAAATATCAGCAGAACAGCAAGGCATATCTCGCATAAGGACCTAGTCAAGGCACCGAAGTTTTAGAGGTTGTGATCTGGAGTCATATTATTTGAACTCACCTTAGAAATATTTGATATCACTAACAGCACAGTGAACGCTGTTGAGTTTCTAATGAACTTTGTTTTCAGCCTCCACAGAGGTATTCTGTGACGCCGTGTGGCACAAGGATTTCAATTCACGTGTTTGCTACCAATTCAACTTGCTTTCATCTCTCTCATGGAATGAGGCACATTCTTCATGTCAGATGCAAGGAGGCTCTTTATTAAGTATTACAGATGAAGGCGAGGAAAACTTTATACGGAGTAAGTATGGGAATGATGCATATTGAAGTTGATGCAATAAAATGGCTATTGTGAACAATTCTATCCTTGGATGCAAAATATGTTTGGATATATATATATGTATATATATATATATATATATATCCTCAAAAATGTTTTTCTCTTTTTAGTATAGCCCAAAATCTAATTCTGAATTTTTAAAGCAATTTATTCAGCATGTGTGTGTGTTTTTTTAATTAATTTATTTATTTATTAAAGATTTCTATGTGCATGCAGGCAGCTGTCAGAGGACAGTCTTACAGGAGTCAATTCTCTGCCTCCAATGGGTGGGTTCTGGGGATCAAACTCAGGTTGTCAGGCTTAGTGGCAAGTGACCTTACTCACTGAGCCATCTCACCACCATTCTGATCTTGAATTTTATTTATTTATTTATTTATTTATTTATTTATTTATTTATGTTTGGTTTTTGAGACACAGTTTCTCCGCATAGTTCTGGCTGTCCAGGGACTCACTCTGCAGACTAGGTTGATCTTGAACTCAGAGAACCACTGCCCCTGCCTCCCTAGTGCTGCTATTAAAGCTGAGCACCACCACAGCCCAGTTCTGGATTTTCATGTAAACACTATGTCATTCTCTTTGGCAACTACTCATGTCTTAGTTTTCCCCTTGGGGAAGAGAATTTGAAGCTATAGTGTGTGACCCAGGTGAGCTACAGCCTCTTGCAAGCGGATCAGAGGAGCTCCTAAAGTTAAGTACCAATTCTTGTCATCTGTAGAACTTAGACATACGATTCCATTGGTAAATAATTAATAGTCTATTTGTTAATAGCGTATCCATCATTCATGGTGGGCAGGCCCATCACAAAACCTTTGGTAAATACCAAAACTTTAATATTCGTGGGAAAATAAAAAACACCTGCATGCTAACAAAAAGAATAAAACTATAATATTTCAAAGTACCAGCAGGGATGAGAATGGGGGGAACAGTTTTACTTTGTTTCCATGACATTTGTTCTCTTTCCTTGAGGGCCCTCCATTCAGACAAAATTAAGATTTGCAACTTTGACAAAGAAAATAATCATATAGACACTCAATATTATAGAGCTAAAGATTATTAAAAGACATTCCAACATAGAGCTTAAGATATAGGGTCAAAACAAAATATAGAAGTGGCCATTACTAGTACAGTTTGGGTCCTGGAATATACTCTTTGGGGAGACAGCTTTAGTATCAGACTGCTATCTTTAAGGCATGACTTGAGACATCAGTAAATCAGATTTTATGGGAATTTCCTTCTAGATAAACTATGTGTTATTTTTATCTGATCCAAGAATGGGATATGGAAAATGCCATGGGATTTTTATCTTTATTTCTAATAACACTTATTTTAATAAACATCACATGGTAGCCAGTAAACAGAAACAAAGAAACAAAGATGAAATGCAAGTTGTGTTTATCAAGGAAGAACAGTCAAGGAATCATCAGGGAAACGCGCCAACAGTATTTTCACTGGGTCCCAGACAAGCCCCCATTGTCAATACTGAGAAGTGCAGAGACACAGCTACACAGCATCCCCCACATCAGCCTGAAGGGTTTCCTGTCTGTTAGAAACCTCTATTGACAAACAAAGCTTGTTGCTCAGTGGGTGAAAAAAAATTAAAAGTATACCAATATGAAGCAGAATTAGAGATTTATTAAATGACATTTTTATTTTTATTTTTTTATTTTTTTGGATTTTTTGAGACAGGGTTTCTCTGTAGCTTTTTTTGGTTCCTGTCCTGGAACTAGCTCTTGTAGTCCAGGCTGGCATCAAACTCACAGAGATCCGCCTGCCTCTGCCTCCCGAGTGCTGGGATTATTTTTAACATGATCTTAAACTCAAGGGTTGCTAGAGAAGTACTCAGGAAAGAATGAGGCAGACCCTAACATGGGTATCAGCTTCTCAAGAGTCTGTCTAGGTGTTTTTAGAATGATAGCTGTAGAATTTTGGTGGTCTCAAGTTACATCTCTAAAGGTTGCTCAGAAATCATTCCTCCCTCATCTTTAAGCATTTCTCAGAGATGTAGTTTAAACTAATGTTGAAGGAGGGCACTGCTTGTTCATCCCAGCCACCCAGAAGCAAAATAACCACACAGAAACTGTACTAATTAAAACACGGCTTGCCCCATTAGCTCTTGCTTCTTATTGGCTAACTCTTACATCTTAATTTAACCCATTTCTATTAATCTGAGTATCTCCACGTGGCAGTGGTTCACCAGCAAAGTGGACCTCCCACAGCAAACCAATGTTAAAAAAAAAAGAAAGAATTTTCTTCTAAACAAAGTTATCAAGTGATATACGAAGGGTACATGTACCACAGAGGACCAGCTGCCTAGGGGTAGCATCAGCAAGAGTGGGCTGGGTCCTCCCACAGCAATCATTAATCAAGACAATGCCCCACCGACTTGCCTACAGGCCAGCCTGATGGAAGAATTTTCTCAATTGAGAGTCCCTCTTTCCAGATGACTCTAGCTTGTGTCAAGTTGGCTACCACAATAAACAAATAAAACCTAACCAGTGATATTCATACAGATCGGTACCGTATAAAACCCAAGGCGCTGCTATGCAGTACTTAGATGCAAAGAGAGAGACAGCTATCTGTGTTTGAATCCTCCCACCACCACCTACTGGCAGGGCTGCTCAAGAAGTAATTCAGCCTCTAGGCATGTCAGTTTTCCCCACTATCGAGTGGAAACAATGATAGTAGCTCCTTGGTGTTGTGCACTGCATCTTATAATGCAGGGGGAGACTTATAATGTCTGGCATGCATAACAAATGGTGTGGGTTCACCAATTGACAGCTATGTGCAATCTGTTTAATCAGCTTACCTGCGTGTGTTCATTGTGCATGTCTGTAAAGGTGAAAAAATAGTTCTGCATTGGAGGGGGGTGCATGTGTGCATGCATGTGTGTGCATGCGTGTGTGTGTGCATGTGAGTGTGTTACATGTGTGGCTTGAGTTTAAGAGTATGCAGATGCATGTGTTCCAGCACACACACACACACACACACACACACAGTTGGAGAGCAGAACAAGATGTCAGAAGTTTTTCTGTATTGCTCTCTGCCTTATTCACAGGTTCAGCTAGGCTAGCTAGGCCAGTGAGCTCCTGGAGTCTTCCTGTATTTCCCCCTAATGTTGAGGTTACAGGCATCCTGGTGACATCCAGCTTTTCAGTGAGGGTGCTGGGAATTTGAATTCCGGCACTCAGGCTTACAGAGTGAGAACTCTTACCCCTGAGCCACCCTCCCAGCCCTTCATCTTGTTACTCCATTTTGTTACACAGAAACGATTTGTTGCATTGTAGTACAGCTTTGTAGTAACATATTAATCTGCCGTTGGAAGAGGCAGATAGAATTGTTTTGACATTTGTCTGTTGTTGTTGCCAGCCATGCCCACACAAACCTTCACACAGGGTCCCAATTGCTGTTTTCTGTGTTTATGGAATGAGATTCACTGGAGGGAAGAAGCAGACTTACATCGTTGCAAAGTCAGAAAGGCCTCCCAGAACGCCTCTGATAAATGGATGCACAGTGCACACTCGCCTTTCCTGCAACAGCTCGGCACAAGTGGGGAGTTATCGTCCAAACTAATTGGAGTAAAATACCAATTTCCAAAATCATTACTAATGTGCAATGGGTCTTATGCAAAAGCTTGCACACCATTTATGAATTACGGCTGTTATCTGTCTCAACTGCCGCAGTCTCTCAGGGGAGAATTCTGTACCTATTCATCAAGCCTGAAGAGCAATTTTAAAAAATAAGATCTGTCACTGGATTTTATTTAAACATTCCAAGTCTATAATTAGACTTTGGGGATTGTTTGGGGGAAATAGAAGTCTATTCATAAAGACAGAAACTGTCCCAGCCAAAGGATTTTGAGGGATGCTCGTCACTGGTGAATGGATTGTGAGACAGAGAATTATCTAGGCTGTCACAAATGACAAGAAACATTCAAAGGAATTTCATTCCCAGTTTGTATTTATGTGTTAAGGGTAAATTCTGCTACAAAAGTAAATAGACTGGTGGGGGTTGTTTGTTTGCTTTAGTTGTTTTTGTTTGTTATGTGTGTGTGTTTGTGTGTGCCTTTAAACATGAATTACAAACTACATGATGTTTTCATGCATTTTAGTAAACAAAATTGTACAGTTTGGGGCATGTGGAGTAATTCCAAGAATAATTTAATATTTGAATTAGGTTATTGAAAATACCACTTAGCACTTTGCCTGGGTGTGGAATATGGAAATCTCTCCCTGTCTTGTCAGTGAGTGCCTCAATCCACCTCTCATCCTCACGGGAAGGCTAACTGATCCAATCCAACCATACTATTGAAGGCGGGAAGCAGATGGACATCAAGAAGAGACTGAGTATAATACCACAAAAACTTGGACATGTTCATGTGCAATATGTTCTATTTAGTGATAAAGCACCTTCTATGGCTTTTTCCCCCCAGTGTCTGGCTTCCTTAGGCTTCCACTCTGATATTGAAATGTCCAGTTGTTGAGGAAGCAGCAGATTTATTTGAACACACTGAGTCCTTACCCTGGTAATCCTATCCTAAGGTCCAAACAAACTGAAAAGCTTAATAACAGTTCTGAAACTACAGAAAGGAAGGATGCCCAGACAGTCATTCTCTGTAGGACCTGCCTATAATCTCTGGCTAGGTCCTTGCATTGAGAAAGAGAGAGAGAGAAAGAGAGAGAGAGAGAGAGAGAGAGAGACAGAGAGAGAGACAGAGACAGAGACAGAGACAGAGACAGAGACAGAGGGACAGAGAGAGACAGGCAGGAACAGGAGATAGGAACACAGAGAGAGACAAACAGAAAGATACAGACAGAAACAAAGACAGAGGGACAAAGAGACAGACACACAGAAATAAAGAGAGAAAAGGAGGAGGAGGAAAGGAAGTGAGTTATTCTGAAGCACATGAACCAGAAGAAAACGTGCTCTTTTTAAAAGAAGAAATGTCAAAATGGCAATATCTGAGACAGCCACAAAATTAACTATTTTTACTAAAAGTCATTGACATGGCTGTTCCCCCTACCCAATTTTATTGTAAGTCATTGACATGGCTGTTCCCCCTACCCAATTTTATTGTAAGTCATTGACATGGCTGTTCCCCCTACCCAATTTTATTGTACAGTGTAGTACATCTTCATACTAGCAAAATGGTTTTCAACTTAGGTGCACAAAAAAACAAAAAGGAAAAAAACCATAATTATACAACTTCTCCAGGCACGTTTTTTCTGTGCAAGTATGTCAGCCAATGTTTATTTACAGTACCCATTGCACAGACATGGTCAGATTAACCGGTGAGTTACTGCAGAACCATGGTTAGAAGCAGGGACCACAGAACTGCAAAACCCTCTTCTCAAGTATGCCAAGCCCTGGCCTGGGTCCCTGCTGCTGAGGCCTCCAGAACACTGGGCTCTTACACTATGATGCTTCTTTTCAGACAGCGCCCAGCAGCTCAGCTGGGCTTCAGCTCACCTAAGTGTGTGTGTGCACCTGCTTCCATCCAGTCTCTGGGGGCGGCCCTGGACGTCTCCACCGCCACCATCCAAAGCTGGAAGAGTGTGAGCTGGGGGACATGGGAGAGCCTTGCACAGACCAGAGCTGGTCATTGCTCCTTGCTGTCAGTAGGTCTTCAGAAGCTTGCCGTGTGGCTGCAGATGGCCAAATCCTGCTTTGTCACACTGAAGCCCCAGCATGAGGGTCATAACACTTGGTTTTGTCGTAGTCTGGCATTACCTATGGCTTTATGACCTGAAGAAATAACAATTCAAGACACCAGCAGAGTGCTGGGTTTGACTTTCCTGTGCTCTGTCTGTTCTTTCTGTACGAATGCCATGGTTTTCTTTTCAGAGCAGCTGAGCAGGGAAACCGTGGAGGTGTGGATTGGCTTGAATCAGCTGGATGAAAGGGCTGGCTGGCAGTGGTCTGATGGCACAGCGCTCAGCTACCTGAACTGGAGCCCAGGTACCCGCAGCATCTTATTTACCTTCAACATGAGGGGTATGTTGCAGACTTACACATAGCATTCTGCAAGTGGTTAATATATTTTCCCCTTGGGTCAGGGTGTCCTATGCTCTGCACGCAAGCCTGAAGCTCTCAGTTCTCTTGCCTTGACCTCTCAAGTGCTGGGATATAGGTGTATGCCCCACACCTGGTAGTTTATAAATATTGGTTTACCCTTACTGACTTGCAGAAGGCAGACGTCAGAAAGGTAATCTATTTAGCTAACATTGCAGCAGAATTGGGGTCAGAGATAGACTGCTGTTTTCAAAATAGCAACTCTACTATTTGCTACTACTGTTGCTACTCTAAAGCAACAGACGTGTCTCTTTAGCTATCTTTGGAAAATCAGTTCATGGTCATGCCTGGACTTGAACTTGGAAATCACAGATCATCATAGCAAATGTCCTGTAGGGGGCGCTAAGCGAGGCACCGTAAGGGCCAACTTTAAGGGCTTGGGGCGTTAAGGCTAACTTTAGGGCAATCTTTAAGGGCAAACATCTGTGCTGAAGCTACATTTCCATGCTATTAATTTTCAGAGATAAGTGATCGGCCATTTGTTGAGTATCACTGTGGAACACTGAAACCTCCCTCAACCGCCTGGAGGAGCAGGGACTGTGAGTCGGCCTTGCCTTATATATGCAAGCGGTTCCTAAACTACACTGCTCAGGAAACACTTGGTGAGTGCTCCTCCGTCTTCTTTGGTTGTTCACATGCCCACTCCATGCCTTCCTTAGAATGTCTCTATTTTTTGCCACTAATTGGGACTTAGCTAAATTGGTTACATAAATAAAAATGTATAAATGGCATCTTAAACATGTTAGTTGTTAAGAAAGAGGTGACTTTTAAAAAAAAATGGCTGGCGGGATGGCTCAGCAGGTGAGAGCACTGGCTGCTCTTCCAGAGGTCCTGAGTTCAATTCCCAGCACCCACCTGGTGGCTCACAACCATCTATAGCGGGATCTGATGCCCTCTTCTGGCGCAAAGTCATACTGCAGGTAGAGGACTCATGTACATAAAATAAATAAACCTTTTTTAAAAATGTGTAAGCGATCCCTGCCATCCTGAAGCACCACGGCTGCAGCAAATGCATTTCCGCAGCGCTACAACATAGCATGAGGCAAGCAAGCATTTCTTTCTTCCTTTCTTTTAAAAGACCTTCACTCTTCATCATTCCACATCAGAGAGCCAAAGTTTGCTTTCTTTTGTAGTTTTAAGTTTAATTTGGGGGATTCCTCACACTTAACGATGAAGGGAAATAACTTAGTAGTACTTTTTCTTATGTTGGTTTTCTTTTGCTGACTTTCTAACTTACTAACCATATATAACTGTGAAGTAGGATGTGCTTTGACCCCTGCGTGTGATGTGCCATGATCAGTGTAGCCATTGCTTCCAATCTGATCCTTTCTCTGCGGGGAGACCGTTCAGAGGTCTCTCTTCTGGCTATTTGAACGTTCCAATGCGCTGTTGAAACTCTGGTTCCCTGGTGTGCCTCAGAAGCAAGGCCGTTCATCCTGACTCCAGCCCTGCACTACAGCACTTCTGGAGTTCCCACCAGATTTCACGTTTCATATTGGTTACACACTTCCCCCACTAAAGCAATGAGCAAAACTCAGGTTATAATTAAGACTCAGCTAATACATAGTTATAATCTAATATGATATAATCTCTTAGCTATATATGTAAGTCCAATTCTAACATTCTCGCTGTTTTTTATTCATCGGCATGTATGAGTGTGTGCATTATGTATGTGTTGATGGTGTCCAGTGTATGTATAAGGCATATGCATGTGATGTATGTGCACATGTGTCTGGGTGTGAGTATCCGTGTGAACGTACTGAGTCCAGAGAACATCAGCACCATTTCTTGAAAAGACTTTTCTTTCTCCAGTCTTGTTCTTACACTCGTAAGAATTTTGTCTGTTTATTTCATTTTGTTTTTTGAGACAAGGTTTCTCTGTGTAGTCCTGGCTATCCTGGAACTTTTTTTTTTTTTT